>NW_006399895.1:6848959-6855610 GCF_000299155.1 Elephantulus edwardii
GAAGGAAGGAAGGAAGGAAGGAAGGAAGGAAGGAAGGAAGGAAGGAAGGAAGGAAGGAGAAAGAAAGAAAGCCCTAGGAATTGATGGAGTATCAGTTGATGTATTTCAGCAAACAGATGCTGCCCTGCATGAGCTCACCATATTGTGCCAAGAAATCTGGAGGAAAACTACCTGGCTCACTGACTGGAAGAGATCCATGTTTATTCACATTCCAAAAAGAGGTGACTCAACAGAGTGTGGAAATTATCAAACAATATCACTAATATCACACACTAGCAAAATTGTGCTGAAGATTATCCAGAAAAGACTTGAATAGTACATTGACAGAGACCTACCAGCAATACAAGCAGGGTTTAGAAGAGGTTGTGTCACTGGGACATTATTGCCAATGTCAGATGGATCTTGGCAGAGAGCAGAGAGTACCAGATGAATGTCTGTGTTTTATTAACTATAGAAGACATTTGATTTTGTGGGTCACAATAAATTGTGACTAACCTTGAGGAAAATGGGAATCTCAGAACATTTGACCGTGCTTATATGAAACCTATACTTGGACCAAGAAGCAGTCTTCAGAACAGAGCAAGGAAATAGTGTGTGGTTCAAAATCAGGAAAGAAGTGCATTAGAGATGCATCCTGTTCCCATACCTTTTCTGTGTGCAGAACAGATAATTTGAGAGGCAGGCTTTATGAAGAGGAGTGTGACAACCTACGATATGCAGATGACACACCTTGCTTGCTGAAACTGAAGAAGACCTGAAGCACTTGCTGCAAAAGGTAAAGGACTGTAGGCTTTAATATGGATTGAATTTCAACATGAAGAAGACAAAGATTCTCACCACAGGGCCAAATGGCAGCATCATAATAGATGGAAAAAAGATTGAGGTTGTTAGCAATTACAGCTTGCTCAGATCCACAATCAACATTTTTAATACCAGCAATCACGAAATCAAAAGACTAATTGCATTGGGAAATTCTGCTGTCATGGACCTCTCCAGAGTGCTGAAGATGTCAGTCTAGATACAAAGGTGTGCCTAATCCAGGCCATGGTATTCTCAATTACTTGTTCTAATTTAGATAGTTGGACAATGACTAAGGATGACAGAATAGATGCCTTCGAGTTGTATTGCTGGAGAAGAGTCTTGAACATACTATGTACTGCCAAGAAAACAAATATGTCTGTCTTGGAGAAGGTGAAACCACATCTCTCCTTGGAGGCTAGGATTTTGAAGCTCCACCTCACTTACTTTGGGCATGTGGCTGGGAGAGATCAATCTTGGAGAAGGACATCATGCTTGGAAGGGTGGATGGATAGTGCAGGAGAGAAAGACTCCAGTTGAGATGGATTGATACAGTAACTGGGGCAATGGGGAGTTGGTGTGTCAGAATTAGTGAGACTGGCTCCAGACAGGGAAGGATTCACAGCTGCTGTATATAGGGTTGCTCTACATCACAGGACACTGAATGGAACATAACAAAAATAATATACTATGACAGGTTTGGAAGCAGGAGTGGCATCCAGTTCCTAAACAACATGCCTCCAGAAACTCTATGAACTTTGATAAATGTCAATAGTTGTAGAGGGTCTTTAGGCCTTTTGTTCATAGAGTTCCTATGAGTCATACTCAACTCAAAGGCAATCAACAACAACATTTGTTATAGCAGTTTTCCTGTGAACTTTTTTCTTTAATAAAAATTTTTATTTTAACTGTGATTTTAATGAAAATTACAGAAAAGTTAGATGTCTCCTTTGCTTTCTGGGCTGTTGTCATATGTATAATACCTAACCATATATTCCTTTTAAACAGTTCTTTCCTTCGTCTGTTCTAATGCAGTATTCATTATTTATCCCCTCTTTTCTTAGTATTTCCCCAAATTCCATATGTCGATCCTGTTTTGTAACAGTGGTGTTATGCAGTTTTTGTCCTTTTGTCCCTGAGATACTTCACTCAGCATAATGTCTTTGAGACCACCCATGTTGTGGAATATTTTCTGAGTTCCTTCTTTTTCAGTGCTGCATAGTATTCCATTGTGTGCATATACCACAGGGTTGTTTTTTTTTTATCCATTTACTTGTTAATGGGCACTTGGCTTGCTTCCATATCTCTGCTATTGTGAATAATTCAGCAATAAACATGGGTGTCCATATATCTGTTTGGGTTTCTTTAGGGCATATTCCTATTAGTGGAATTGTTGGGTCAAATGATATTTCTATTTCCAATGTTTTGAAAAAGTGCAGACTGCCTTCCATAGTGGTTGCACCATTTTATACTCCCACTGGCAGTGAATAACAGTTCCAGTCTCTCCACAACCTCGTCATCATTTGTTTGTTGCTTTGCTGAACTATGCTATTGTTACTGGGGCGAGATGATACCTCATAGTCAGTTTTGCAGACTTTTTTCTATATAATTTTAATAGATAGTTACTTCATCTGTGAATAAAGGCAGTTTTATTTTTTATCATCTAATCTGTATGCCTTTTATTTATTTTTCTTGTCTTATTGCATTGATTAGATTCTCTAGTTGTTGTTGTTGTTGTGTGCTGTAGAATCTGAACTGACTGACTCAGAGCTGACTTTTCAATGGGGTTTCAGAGGCAGTAAATCACACAGGAGTAGATTATTCTTCCTTCTCCTGTGGAGAAGCTGGTAGATTTGAACCACTTGACTTTGAGATGGAAGTGTAGCTTTCTACCATTAGGCTATCCAATTCTTCAATACAATGTTATAGAGTAGAGATGTTACCTTGTTTTGAATCTTAGGGGAGAAAGCATTTAATCTTTCATCAATAATTATGATGGTAAAAAAGCATGGTAGGCTTTTCATATATGTCTTTTATCAGGCTGAGGGAGTCTCTTTCTATTACTATGTTGCTAAGACTAATACGTTTTATTATTTTATGTGGCAAAGCAGGAAGTAGTATTTCCCACTTGATCACATGAAATAAAAATAGTGAAGTATTTTCCTTCATTTCATCACATAAAAGTAGTTAAGAATTTCCATTGCATGTAGAAGCATGATGATTATCTTGAGGAAAATTGCTGTCTGGTTGTTTGGATTGTGGGCTAATTCTGGCCCCTTCCCTGTCCACCTGACACATGAAAAACTATTAAGACCATCAAGCACAGATTAGAGTTATTTAAACTTAGATACCTAGTAATTGTTTTCTTTAAAATGGATCGTGTAAACCTGTCTATGTAAGGCATACAATTTACTATATCAGCTGATATTGATAAAATTTGCATTTTAAGCAAAGATTGAAATTTTGGAAAATTTGCATTAATTTTCCTGGACTTGCTAATTTTATAATAATTAAAGATTTTTGTGTTGAAATGGTGGTATTATTAACAAATGTGATTTTTTAAAATATTCCACAACAAAGTATGTCAACATTTTAAAGATCTACTTATTTTAGTGAAGAAATATTTTTTTAAATTACCACTTGTCACAAGTGGCTATTCACAACTATATGAAAAGACTATTCAAATATTCCTGCATTTTTCTACTGCAGATCTTTATGAGGCCGAATTTTTTTTCATATGCTTCAAACCAAAACAACATATTGTAACAGATTGAAGACAGAAGAAGATATGAGAATCCAGTTGCCTCCTATTAAGTCAGATTTTAGGGAGTAACAAAAATGAAAATTAATGCCATATCTTCTTAATATTTTTGTTTGGGAAAGAATGATTTTCATAAAAATACATATATAAACATGCAATGAATTATTTTTATTTAAAAAATTAATATCTATTTATATATTCTCTCACTCATTTTTTAATATAATTGATATTGATAGAAATAACTCACATAAAGAAAAACTCTTTGGTGTTTTCATTATATTTTAAGGTTATAAAATGTTTGAGAGTGTATACCAAGTAAATAACAACCCAAATTACTCTCATTGCCATCAACTTGGAACTGACTCATAGTTGAGTCTCCATTAGGTTTTCAGAACTTGTACATCACATTGAAGGAGACTGCCTACCTTTCTCTCAAGGAGTAGCTGGTGGATTCAAATCATGTGTGTTTGTGTTGGGATAGTAACTCTTTACCCTCTAGGCCACCAGTGCTGTCTTTCTATCATAGCTCCTCATAATACTGTATGTTTATATCACAATTTACTTAGCCATTCTACTGACTGACTTGACTGTTGATAAGATAGCTCAGGTGGCCTAGAGGACAGGGAGTTGTGTTGCTAACCCAAAGATGGTGGCCACTTGGCTGGTTCAAATCCACCATTTGCTCTGAGGGAGATATACAATTTCCTCCTTTTCAATTTATAGCCTCTGAAAATGTGCTACAGGGCTAGCTATTAGTCTAATTAGTCTAATTAGTCTATTCCAAGTTCATGGCAATGAAAGAGAGAACACTAATAGATTATTGGCTTATCTTCAGGGTTGGCTAATATAAATAAATTTGGTTGTTCTGAATACATCTACACATATTCTTGGATATATCTTATAGAAGACCTCCACATTAATTTCCCTTTGTTGTTCAGGTGTAATATGGCTGGGTTTTGACACATTTTTAAAATGAATAGGGATGTTTATCACATCTCTATAGTATTTTAGTTACATGGAATATATTTCAAAGAATATTTTTAAATGACGATATTTATCATATATAGAATATTTATCCTTTGTTAAAATTTAGGATGGAAAATTAACTAGACAACTTAAAATTTAATGAGCGAATACTTTTAAAATATTGTTTAGGAAATCAAGTATTTTGGAAACAACTGGCCCACATAGTAGTCCTTGTTGGACCAGACCTACTGCCACTGAGTCAATTCTGACTCACAACTACCTTCCATCCGTTTTTCAAGGTTGTTTATATTGTGGGAGGAGACTATCCATCTTTCTCCAGTGGAGCAGCTGGTGGATAAAGCCTGCTAGCCTTTGGAGAAAAATGTCTGAGATTTAAGAAGGTCACTTTCCCCCTTGTCTCTGCCCTCTCATATTTTGCATAGTTCCTTAGTACTTACCCTGTCATGTTGTAAATTTTTACCTAACAATAATTAAGTGACAGGCACTATGCCAGATCCTGTGGATATAATTATGAACAAGAGAAAAGGCATTGAATCAGTTCAGTGAGGGAGACAGTATGAAAAGTAACTGAAATGATTGTGTTAAACATCATGAAGCAAAGAAATAAGTCTTATGATGATAGATAATGAGGACAGTGGCCACACAGAGCAACCTCGATGACCTCATATTGGAGGAGTTGAAGAACCAGGAGATGTGCATTTCAGGCAGAGAGAAGAGCACTAGCAAGACTTTGAAGAAGAAAATGTGATGTGCTCCTGAAACTGAAAGTAGACTACTCTGACCCATCTCTTTAAGATCTTTATTGAGTCTTTTTCAAATGATGTGACACAGTCAAACTTTAAAGATATCCATATACAAATTACAGATACTTATAAATCTATAATCAAGATAATAATGCTATTTTTAAAAATATATTTGTTTCTATCTTTGAGCAGTAGTGAAAGGGAACCAGACTATTTCTACCCCCAGACACAGAGTCTAAGATAGAAAACGTAACACCATTTATATCGATGCACTGTCATCATCCTGGCCACAGAGTTGGTTTCTTGAAGGAAATAATTGTGTCTTGTTAATTTTTCTTTCCATATTGCCTATTTCTGTGCCTGGTATAAAAAAGATACTTAATCCCTGAATGTTTTAAGAAGAAAGAGACAAGCGCTGGTGTTTATTTAGTGCTGACCTCTGAGCTAAATCCAGTAGAAAAGAAAATAAAAGGCAAAGAAAAATGCAACATGCTTGATATGCAAGAGACTGATGTGTCTAATATAGTTTAAATATTTGTATAAAGATTTTGAGCATGTGCTCTGGAAGAAGAAAAGAATGCTGCTTTGAAGGCAAATTTCAAATAATATGGGAGTGATTACTACCTCCGAAAGGTCAATTGCTGAAGGGTCAACTATGGGTCAATTTCCTTCTCAATGGTACATAACAACATTATTGGCCAAGGTGAGCAAGAGGATGAGAGGAGAGAGAAGAATACTATGGATCTGTAATATCTTTGAAGCTCATTCTTAATATGTTGCATTTAAAGTTGACCTTCACATGTTGCTGTTGTTGATTGCCTTTGAGTAGAGCATGACTCATAGCGACCTTATGAATAAAATGCCTGAAGCCCCTCTACAACTATCGACATCTATCAAAGTTCACAGAGTTTCCGGAGGCATGTTATTTAGGAAGTGGATGCCACTCCTGCTTCCAGGATCTTCGCATAACCCCTCACTATCTTTGTTCTCTTTTTTCTTTTCTCATAGTGAAGGTACAAAAATAAATAGAAGAGAAATATCTACCTTAAATTTGTCGGTCAAAGCACTGTGTAACCTGCTGTGAATAATGACTCTGTGAATTGCTTACTATATTTTTAAAGACTTTGAATGTGTGCTGTTTTATTGCATTATTTTTTATTATAGAATATGCCTCTCAATTTTGAAGAAGAAATGAGTTCACTTTTACCCTACATGATTTTCCTTTTTAACCACTTTTAATTTTTGGTTGTTGTTGTCGTTGTTGCTGTTATGTGCCATCGTCGAGTCGTTTGCGACTCATAGCGACCCTATGTACAACAGCCCTAAACCCTGCTCTATCCTGTGCCAATCGCACTGCCTCTG
>NW_006399895.1:6857291-6876830 GCF_000299155.1 Elephantulus edwardii
TCTTGAATTCTTCCTTGTGCTTTGGCTTCTCTACGTCCAGTCAATTGGTCAATTGGTTTGTTGAATAAACTAACTTACCAAAAATTATTCTTGTCAATTCAAGACAAGAATAATTTTTGGTAAGTTAGTTTATTAACAATTGCCTGGAGGAGATGTATATCCATGCACATTCCAAAAGGAGATGATTCAATGGAATCCTGCATTTATTAAACAATATCATTAATATGACTAATTGGTAAAGTTTCACTGAAGATAAGTTAAAAATTACTATAGGCATATATCCTTTTCCAAACTCAGCTAGCTTGAACTCCTGGCAGTTCTTGCTGATGTCCTGGCTGAAAGTAGAGAATATTAGAAGAATGCTTATTTGTGTTTTACTGACTATGCAAAGGCATTTGACTCTGTGAATCATAATAAATTATGGCTAACATTGAAAAGAACAGGGGTCCCAGACCATTTATTTATTCTCATGTGAAACCTATAGCTAGACCAAGAAGCAGTTGTTCAAACACACAAGAAACAGTTGTTCAGACAGAGCAAGGGAACACTGCATGGTTTAAAATTAGGAAGGGTGTGCATCAGGATTGTACCTTTTATCTATACTTAATCTATACGTTGAGCAAAACTCTATGAAAAAGAACATGGGGTCAAGATTGGAGGAAGACTCATTAACAACCTATGTTATACAGATGATAGAACCGTTCTTGCTGAAAATGAAGAGGACTTGAAATGTTTGCTGAAGAAGACCAAAGACTTCAATACGGATATCATCTTAACATCAAGAAGACAAAAATTCTCACCACTGGATTCTGGATAAGCGCTATCATAATAGATCGAGAAAAGATTGAAGTTGTCAACAACTTCACCTTACTTGGGATTACCATCAACCAGCAGTCAGGAGATCAGCAATATATTACATTTGGCTAGTTTGCTGTCAGGGACTTCTCCAAATTACTGACGATCAGTAATGCCAGTTTGAAGGCTAAGGTGCACCTGATTCAGGCCATGTTCTTTAAATCACTTGATATGCATCTGAGAGCTAGACAATGAATAAGGATGACAGAAGAAGAAATGGTACATTTGAGTTGTGGTGTTGAAAATGAGTACTCAATATTCCATAGACTGCCAAAAGAACAAATAGATATGGCTTAGAGAAGTTAGAATGCTCCTTGGTGACAAGGATGACAAAGCTTCATTTCATGTACTTTGGTCATGTTGCTAGGAGTGGCTATTCCTTAGATAGACATCATGCTTAGAAAGGTGGAGGGTCCATGAGAGAGGAAGAATCTCAATGAGATGGGTTGACACAGTGACTACAGCAATTGGTACAAGTGTGCCAGGGATGACGAGGATGGCACAAGATAAGACCAAGTTCAGGTCTGTTGTTCATAGGGCCACTATGAGTCATACTTGACTCAACAGTACACAACAACAACAACAATGACATATGTAAATTCCAGAAGTTCAAACTGAGTTGAGAAGAGAATGTAAAATAAGCAATGTCATTACTAATGTGAGATGGATCTCGATTGAAAAGGAGGAACTAATAGGAAGATATAGGTCTTTCTCTTAACATCTTTGCAAAGACAATTTGAGTATATGGATAAAAATAAATTATGTAAAATATTATGAAGAATGGTAATTTCAAGCCACTTAATTGTGCCTATATGGACGTGTACAGTTAGTTATTCAAACAGAACAAGAGGATACTGCATGGTTCAGAAATGGAAAGATGTATAACAAGATTTTATCCTTTCACTTTACTCATTCATTCTATATGCTGAATAAATAATCCATGATGCAAATTACATGAAGAAGACTGTGGGATTAGAATTTGAAGAAGACTCATTAACAACTTGCACTATGCAGATGTACAACTTTGCTTACCACAAATGAAGATCACTTAAAGCCCTTGCAGATACATCAAAGAACAACATAATCATCAATGGAGAAAAATTTGAAGTTGTCAATGAAGCATTGTACTTGGATGCACATCAATGTCGATGGAAACATCAGTCAAATTGGACAAAAAACTCTTTCTTATTTTAAGAGATAAAGCTGTCATTTTGATGACTGAAGTGTGCTGTACTCAAGCCATGGTCTTCTTGATCAATTGCCTCATATACTTGCAAAAGCTGAGCAGTGAAAAAGATAGACTGAAGAAGAACTGAGGCATCTTAACTAAGATTCTGGTAAAGAATACTGAATATGCCACGGGCTGCCAGAAAAATTAACAAATCAGTCTTAAAATAAGTACAAGCAGAATTTCCTTAGAAATGAGGATAGCAAGACTTTGGATGGCTGGCTTTGAGCATGTCATCAGGAAAGACCAATTACATTGTGATTCTTTAAGTAGATCAGTGAAAATGTGAGACACCCTCAGTGAGATTAGTTTACACAGTAGAAAAAAAAAATGTACTCAAACACACAAGTGATTATGAAGCTAGCACAAAGATGGGCAGGATTTAGTTCTATATGATCAAGGTGCACCAAAGGTGCAATGGTACCGAAAAGTTGGTAGTTAGAATCTACTCAACGGCTTCACAGAAGAAAAGACTTGACTGGCTTCTTCAGCCTATGCAACCCTATGAGATAACTGTTCTGATATATAAGGTTGTTATGAATTTCAATGGATTAAGCAACACACAACATACATAAAGTTGGAGCCAATTCAATACTACTTAACAACAATAACATCTGTGTGACAGTCACTAGTCCAGGGACAATATTTACAGGAATTAGGAGAAAGATAAAAATTGACTTCTAAACAGATAAAGAAAGAATATGACATTTATGAAGAGAGAGCTATTGCAGACTAGAGGTAAGAAGCTGCACTGCAATCCTAAAGGCACAGTGTTCAAATCCGTCAGCTGCTCCACTTCAGAAAGATGGGCAATCTCCTCTTTGAGATAAACTGCTTCTGAAAACCCCTTGGAGGATCAGGTATGAGTCTATTCCAACTCGATGGTACACAAAAACTATATATTTGAAAAGTTGAACACGAAGGGGACTAACTCACTTATTGCATGCTCAATGTTAGGAAAGACCAAATGAAGCAAAGGAAGACAGGTAAAGAATATTCCCAGCCAGGACATCACTGTCATGAGGAACTTGTCCCCGAGTCTCCCTCACAGCTTCCTGACTGATTTGTACTTAATCAATTTTCAGGCAAAATGGAGCTTGTCAAGACAAGATCGGTTATCTAGCGGTGCTACAATGGAGGTACAAAGAGTGGACAGCTTTCTCAAACAGGCATTTATTCATTCCACTATAACTTAGGTATCTGGAAACCCGAACTCAGAGTGTCGGCTCTAATTGGAGGTTCTCCCCCCACCCCCCACTCCTGGAGGAAAAGTTCTTTCCTTCAATATCCGTGGAGGTCTCCTTTGGCTTCACCTCCCAAGGTGTTAAGGAGCTTCTCAGCACAAGGGCCGGAGTCCAAAACGACAATCTCCTGGTGATTCTTTCTTGATGGTACTGAAGTCACCCATTAACTCACTTATATCTCTTGTGAGATAAACAGTTTTATGGTTCACACCCTAGCGAAACTTCTTCTAAATGAGGAACACCATGGTAGGATTAAGGGGTGTTACATTCCGCCTTTAATGCTCTTACAACTATTTGATTTATCAAATAATGAGGGATCATTACAGTAACGTACATGGTGATAATTGTCTGGAAAAGTGGATAGAGTGCTGTGAGGCTAACCCAAAGGTTGTTCTATCACAGGAAGCTGTGCAATCTCCTATGTGCCATTTATAGACTCTGAAAGACCAGTATAGTAAACTATGAGTCAGTCTGAGTTTTGAGTTTGAGCAAATATCTCATACATCATCAATTTCCACCTGTTCTCTCTAATCTTCAAAGGATAAACCAACAGTGGCAGTAAAAAGGGGGAAACTAATGAGATTGCTGGTTTGAATAACAAGAAGATAATTGTCTTATTACTAAGATTTGAAGAAAGCAACTTCAGGACACTACAGCTAATGAGAGAGAGAGAGAGAAAGAGAGAGAGAGAGAGAGAGAGAGAGAGAGAGAGAATGTCCATTGCCATTAAGTCCGACTCATAGCAACTCTTTTGAGGGTTTCTAAGGAGGACGAGACTTCCCGTATTTCTCCCTAAAAGGAACTGGTTGGTGATTTTGAACCGCTGACATTTCAGTTCACAGCACAATACATAATGTAATATACTGGTATTAAAACAGGGAGCTCTGGTGGTGTAGTTAACCCAAAGGCCAGCTTTTCTAGTGTGATTTACAACCTTGGAAGCCTGATGAAGAGTCAGGTATGAGTCAGAACTGACTCTCTGGCAATGAGAAAGAAAGAGTATATGTGTAAAATGGCAGTAGAAGAGATTAAGTTTGGTTAAATAGCCCTTTTCAGCTTCCTAGTAAAAATTGGTTTTGGATGTTTGTCATTTCAACCTTAAACTGAGGGAAAGAAACCCCTATATTCCCTTCCCTTCACCCAATCAGCCTATCTCCAAATTCCTTTGCTAAGTTATCATTCTTTCCCTCAAGCACTAATGATTAAAACTATAGTTTCATTTTGGTGTTTCTCCAAACCTTTACCACTTTATAAAGTTCTCATTCAGTTTTGTTCAGTCAGAATAACTTTTTGCCTCCTCTCCACATTCATTTCCATTGTTAACTGCTGAATTTTGGGTCTATTTCTCTATGTAAACTAACATGGGAAGCCAAAGGTTTGTAGCCTACTTTTTTCTATAAGCTTCAACAACCCCTCTGCTCATCCCTAACAATCCTGGATACTTTTCCAAGATTATTTTCTGTTTTCTTTAAAAAATTCTTTTCATTTTAAACCACCACTCTCACCTCATTCCTAATTGAACCAAGTGCAAACTTCTCTACTTTGTTTGCAGCAGTCTGACACCTCCCAATCTGTGCTACTGGATCAACTTCAAACTCCACCCTCAGATATTTCTCATCTCTCATTCCACTTACTCCCTGAGTGAATTTACTACAGTCTCTCCGAGATCTTTATCTCCAACTCAAAATTATCTTTTAACTCTCAGACTTCCCTGTCTGACAACCTGTTGAATATATCAATGTCTCATATATGACCCACAGAGCAGACAGCTCAAACTAAATATGTGCTACGTGGAACTTGGAACTCGATCTTCTTCCATATTCCTTAGTCAGAAACCTATACTAGAGAAATGAAACCTACACCTTGAGATTTAGTCCATATAGACAGCCAGTTGTACCTTGTCCTACAGGATTACTATTAGTGGGAATTGACTCTATGGTAGTAAGCTGAGTTTCAGTCAGGTAATCACTGAGTTACCTCAAATTTTCTTTCTAAATGCTAATTAAGTCTATCTTCTCTGCTTTCTGCCTATTGTCACTGTTCCTTGTTATTTCTTTCCTGATACCACACACACACACACACACACACACACACACACATATCCAATTAGAGTTAGCATCTTCAAATCTCCCTTCCATTCTGAATTCAAAGAGATGACACTAAAGCACATATTCTCAATGGCTCCCTCATATCCACAGAGGTAAAGTCCAAAAATTCAGGGATCTCTTTTTCTTAGATGTGGCCTTTTAAATCAACAAAGGGAAATGGGATCAATGGTATTCCTTAAACCATATATTACCTACATATTTTTCCACTTAGTTTGGCAATAATTGTTCTACTTTCATTTGAATATATTGTTATAGGCATTCTCTTCAAAGTAAGTATCATGAAGGCTTAAGTCAGGAGATAAAAAACCCCAAACCTCATATAAGATCTTCTAAGACACACTTCTATCCAGATGGTTGCTATTAATCCAGTGCTATTATTCTCAGTGGTATTCTAGTACCAAGTTAAATATTCACGGGCACAGCAAAGCCCAGTGAATGGGATAAAAATATAGTAAATAAAGTAAACATTTGTACTTAAGATTTGCCCGAGAGTCTCCTTTCTAAATGTGGTTTTCCCAGAGACATCCCCACTGTGTCTCTTCATAAAGCTGTGGCCAGCTCAGTAAAAGTTCAATTTCCTGTTTATTCACTTTGAATGTCTTGAGATTGTTGTTGTTATGTGCCATCGAGTCAGCATGACTCATGGTGACCATACATACAACAGTTCTGAGTGCTGCTCTATCCTGAGTCAATTTCATTGTCTCTTACATACCTACCCTGATTAACCTAAGTCATTGAGTCAATCCATCTCGTCCAGGGTCTTCCTCTTGCACTGTCCCTCCACCTTTCCAAGCATGATGCTCCTTCCAAGGACTCCTTGTCATATGCTCAAAGTAGGTCAGACAGAGATTAAAAATATTTGCTTCCAAGGAATAGTCTGGTTTCACCCTCTCCAGGATGGACTTGTTTGTTCTCTTAACAGTCCATGATATAGTTAATACTCTTCTCCAGCACCACAGCTCAAAGACATAAATTCTTCTTTCATCCTTAGTTACTCTCCAGCTCTCTGATGGTGCGTAGCAAGTAATTGTGAGACCATGACCTGGATCAGTCACATCTTAGTCTCTAGACTGACATCACTGCTCTTCAGTACTCTGGAGAGGTCCCTGACAGCAGATTTTCCCTTTAGAATTAATATTTTTATTTCCTGGATGCTGGTACCAAGAGTGTTGACTGTGGAACCAAGCAAACTAAAACTGTTAATAATCTCAATCTCTTCACAATCTGTAAAGATGCTACCAATTGGCCCAATGGTGAAAATCTTTATTTTCTTGATGTTTAGCTTCAATCTGTATTGAAGGCTGCAGTCCTTGACCTTCTGCAGCAAGTGCCTGAGGTCTTCCTCAGTTTCCACAAGCAAGGTTGTGTCATCTGAATAACACAGGTTGTTGATGAGTCTTCCTCCAATCCTGATACCACATTCCTCCTCATAGAGCCCAGCCTTGCAAATGATCTGCATATAGATTGAAAAGGTATGGAGATAGGAGGCATCCCTGGCATATACCTTTCCTGATTTTGGACCATGCACTGTTAACTTGCTGTATTCTGATGACTGCTCTAGTTACCACAGCCTCTTCTAAACCCAGCCTGCACATCTGGCAGTTCTCTGTTGATCTGCTATTTCAGTTGTTTTTGGAAAATCTTTAGCAAGATCTTGGTTACATGTGATATTAATGATATTATTCGATAATTTTCTCACTCTGTTGGGTCACCTTTCTTTGGAATAAGAATAAATATGGATCTCTTCTGCTCAGTTGGCCAGATGGCTGCCCTCCAGATTCTTGGCACAACCTAGTGTGCATATCCAGAACAAGACCTCTATTTTGAAATATGTCTGTTGTATTCCATAACACCTCTCAAAAAAACACTAGTCCTTAAGTTTGATTGGGCTGTGTTTTCTAGACCACTCACACTAAGACAAATGTCAATAAAGGCATCAATACATATACTTAAGAAGAAGAAATTTTATATATAAACTTAAAATAAACATTTGTTTTAGATATAGAAATGTGAAAAAACGGCCTTTGGGAAAGCAGAATTCTTAGCAATGTTGTTGTTATGTGCTGTCGAGTTGCTTGCGACTCATAGCGACCCTATGTACAACAGCCCTAAACCCTGCTCTGTCTTGTGCCAATCGCACTGTCTCTGACACTCCCATCCCGATTACCCCAGTCACTGAATCAATCCACCTCATAGAGGGCCTTCCCCTCCTGTGCTGTCCCTACACCCTCCCCAGCATGATGTCCTTCTCCAAGGACCATTCCCTTCTTACAACATGTCCAAAGTATGTTAGTCGGAGCCTCAGAATCCTTGCCTCCAAAGAGCCACCTGGTTTAATCCTTTCCAGGATGAATCTGTTTATTTTCCTAGCAGTCCATGGTACTCTCAATACTCTTCTCCAGCACCACAGCTCAAAGGCATCAATTCTCCTTCTATCCTCCTTGGTCATTGTCCAACTCTCTGATGCGTAACAAATGATTGCAAAGACCATGGCCTGTATTAAACGCACCTTGGTCTCCAGAGAGACACCATTGCTCTTCAGTACTTTGGAGAGGTCCCTAACAGCAGACTTTCCCATGGCAATGCGTCTTTTAATTTCCTGGCTACTGGTACCAAGAGTGTTGACTGTGGAGCCAAGCAAACTAAAGCTGTGAACAATCTCAATCTCTTCACCATCCATCCTGATGCTTCCAATTGGCCCAGTGGTGAGAATCTTTGTCTTCTTGACATTGAGCCTCAATCCATATTGGAGGCTGCAGTCCTTGACCCTCTGCAGCAGGTGCTTCAAGTACTCCTCAGTTTCAGCAAGCAGGGTTGTGTCATCTGCATAATGCAGATTGTTGGTAGATGACCCCACATTTCTCCTCATAGAGCCCTGCCTCCCTAAAAATGTGTGATCTTGTTTTCAAAGTCTCAACACTTATAGTCGATATATGTATTAAAAATGTAGTTGTGAAATATAGATAATTCATTTACCAGTTTTTTGCCTATAAAATTTAATTAAATTAATAGCATCAACCATCACAAATATTCATTGTCAAATTTCCTAGCAATTTAAAACTTCCTAAATAATGTCTTCCTTCCTCCCCACCCCCGACAACCACTAATAAACTGAGTGCTATTTCTATTCATAGAGGCCTTCAGGATTTTTGTATGCTGTCATTTTTTGACAGAGCTTCCAAATCTTTTCCCCAGTAGACCCACTGGTGGCTTTAGAACAAGCCAACCTTTGAGGTGACATTAGAGTGCTTAACCACTAACCTTCCATGGCTCTTCTGTGATCTCTACACATTTGCTTATTCTAGTGTACCCACTGGAGGAACAGATACGAGTTGGTTCTGACTCAATGGCACACACCACCACCACCACAAATGTAGTTAGGTGACCTCTGGTGGCCTACTGTTAAGAAGCTGTGCTGCAATTCCAAAGGCACACACTCTGAATCCACCAGCTAGCTGCTCCATGGGAGAAGGATAGGCAATTTCCTCTTGTACAATTTACTGCCTCTGAAAACCCACTGAGGAGGTCAGCTATGGGTCCATTCAGACTCAAAAACTCACTACAAGGTTCACAACAACAGTGCACCTGCTGAATGGTCAGCTACGGGTCGCTTCCAACTCAAAGGTACACAACAACAACAGCGTAGTCATGTATCATTGTGTGATGCATGCAAATGTCAAGGGCTTTTGTTCACAGGGTCGTTATGAGTTGCCTACGACTCGATGGCACTTAATAATAAGCAGAGAGACCAGTAGGCCTAGTGGACCGAAAGCGATGCTACCAAGCCAAAGGTGGGTGACTCTAATCTACAGCCCTAAGGCCTGTTTTAAATTGTTGTTGGTCAAACATTCTTCTAGGTTGTATAGCCCTGGCATGTCCGCTTGCCATACAAAGGTAACTTGTGGTTGCTGTGAAGCTGAACACTGTGACAATGATGTGTCAAATGTGATAATGGTCGGTGGACAGTGTTTGGTGGCGCTCCCCAGTTGAAACAAGCTTGGAAGCAGGAGTGGCATCCAATTCCATAAATAGCTTGTCTCCGGAAACCCTATGAACCTGGAGAAAGGATGAAAGTCACACATGCAAGTGTTGAGGACTTTTGTTCATAGGGTCGCTATGAGTCGCCTAAGACTTGACGGCACTTAACAACAACAACGTTGAGTTGTAACTGACCCATAGTTGAGTCTCTAATGGGTTTTCAGAGGCACTTAATTGTAAAAGAGGAGATGGTCTATCTTTATCCTGAAAAGCAGCTGGTGGATTCAAATCGTATGTAGTTTCTTACCACTAGGCCACCAGAGCTCCCTAATGACTACAAATTAATGAAATTTTATATGCCCTTTTGTAATTGACTTATTTCACTCAGCATGTGTTCAAGTAACATCTATGGTCTGGTATGAATCAGAAAATTAATTTTTCTTTATGGAAGAGTACTATTTCATTTTATTGCATCACTGTGCCACATTCTGTTGCTCTATCCATCAGAGACCCTTTGAAACTATATGGAAGATTTAAATTGTTGGCAGTCCTGGGTTTAACTTTTTGAGGAGCCATCAAACTGTTTCCCATAGCAGCTGTATTATTTTGCATTCCCACCTGCAGTAAATGAGTATTTCAATTTCTAAACATTTTTGCCAACACTTGTTATTTTCTGGTGGAGTTGTTTTGGAATAAATTTTACTGTGCTTTAGATAAAAGTTTGCATAGCAAGTTATTTTTCCAATCAATAATTCATACACAAATTGTTCGATAAAATTGCTTGTCATCCCTGCAATGAGTTAGCACTCTCCCTGCTTTCCCCATTTCTGTTCTTATGCTCGTCCTGTCCATCTTTGTCTTTTAATTTTGGCTTTGACAAATACTGGTTAAAAGAACAAACAAATGTATCTTGAAGAAAGTTCAACCAGCATGCTCCTTTAAGGCAAGGATAGTGAAACTGTGGCTCACTTATTTTAGGCATTTTTTTCAGGAGGAATCAGTCCTTTGAGGATCAGCAAAAGTGAGGAAGACTCCCGATGAGATGGATTGGAGCAGTGACAACCACAATAGGCTTCAGTATGACAGAGTCATGAGGTTTGCACAGGAAAGCACAAGGTTTAGATCGGTTGTTTATAGAGTTGCTATGAGTAGTAGTCAACTTAATGGCATCTAACAACAACAACTAGTTGCTTCCTTCCATTTTAATATTTTGTTTTCCTTTGCTTCAAATAGGAAGAGAGACCTATATATATTTTTATTTGAAAATACACTCCCCTTTTTTTTAAAAAAAAGAAAACCTTTTAAAAATAGGTTCATAATTTTAGATTTGTCTGGTGTTTCCTCATAATTGGTTCAAGTTATGACTATCTGGCAAAAATGTTACAAAATAATGTTATATCCTTCTACATGTACATGATGCCAAACTGTCTCCCATTAGTGATATTAATTTTGGTTATCTGGACAAAGCTATCAACTTTCTAAAAAAATGTATATTTCTCATTACTAGTATTATTGTAGCTTGACCATATCATCTTAAATAATGGTGGTGAAGTTGTAGACTTCATTATGACTTGCTTCTTCCCTCTCAACTACCAACTAAGATGTAATCACCATCAAAAAAGTGTGTTTTGTTCACTGATACAATCTATTTTGAGTACCTAGTATTATTACTATTTGTCATTAAGTTTACCTTGATTCACATGTACAAAAGGATGAAATACCGCCTGGTCCTATCCTATCCTCACAATCTCTATTGTGCTTACATGCACTTTTGCATTAGCTTGACCAATCCATCTTGTTGAGAATCTACTTTTCCTTCCCCAACTCTCTACTTTTCCAAGCATGATGATTTTTTCCAAGGACTAGCCCTTCCTGTTAAGATTATCAAAGTGAGACAAAGTCTCACCATTCTTGCCTCTAAGGAGTATTTTCATTGTATTTCTTCGAAGATAATTTTTTTTTGTTTTGACAGTCCATGGTATAATCAGTACTCTTTACTAACATCACAGTTCAAAGGCATCAATTCCCCCTCAGGCTTCTTTAGTCATTGTCCAAATTTTACATGCATATGAACCAATGGCGGGGAAAATGGCTTGGTTCTGGCATACCTTAGTCTTTAAACTGACATCCTTACTTTTTGGTACTTTAAAGAGATCCTTGACAATAAAATTGTTCAATGCAATAGGTTGTTTGATTTCTTAATTATGTATCTAAGTAAAATGAAATCCATTATAACCTCCATCTTTTCTTCATTTATCATGACATTGATCTGGGAGCAGGGATTTTTGTTTTCTTTATGTTGACATATAATCCATATTGAATGCTGTAGTCTTTGATCTTCTCCAATAAGTGCTTCATGTTCTCTTCACTTCCAGCAAACAAGGCTTATGCCATCTGCATATTACAAGTTGTTGATGAATCTTCCTTCTACTTGAAATAATGAATCAATGAATGATTCTGCTTAGTGGAATGTTAGGTGACAGAGAAATTTTTATAATAATAGTACTTTATGACAAAACATATGAAAGCAGTGCTAATTCAATGGTTCATTATTATATGATAAGAGAACAAGATTGAAAATATACACTGGGAATAATTGGAATACTACCCTCCTTCATTTTTAAAACAGCAAATAGATTTAACCAATGCCATCAGCAGAAAACTGAAGTGAGTTAGATTGTAGTTTATACTATCCTTGACAAACTCTGGAGAAAGTATTAATAGCAATGAAATGGCTAAAAAGCAGGGGCAAAGAGATCATATGAAAGAGAAAGAATAACTGGTTCATGAATACAACTAAGTTTGATCATCAGTTACGAGCAGGGATCACATACTGGCAGGCCGGCCACATTTTGTGTCATTCTAACGCGAATGAACTGAATTTATCAAGTGTTAGTAAAGGCTAGGATTTAGTTAAGATTAGGTGGGTGGCACAACAACTTAAATGCTTAACTGTTGTTAGCTGAAAGGTTAGCAGTTGGAATCCACCCAGAAGCACCTCAGAAGAAAGGCCTGGTAATCATCTTCCCAAAGGTTACAGCTTTGTAAACCCTATGGAGTAGCTGTCTTTTGTACATAAGAGGTTGCTATGATTCAGAATCAACTTTATAGGAACTTAGAATAATTAGTTTGATTAGATAACCTAATTTTCCAACATCATGGTTACAATTTAGTTATGGTTCATTTCAGGTTAGTAATTGTATACATTACAAACTTCAAAGTAGCCATACCATATTAGACCTTTGTATCATTCTTCAGTTCACAGATAAAAAATAAAAAAGTCTGTAATACTTATCACCCATCGTGCATCTGTTATTTAGTTCAGGTACAGATAAAAATGCATAGTTGTGCTATCACCTTGTCTCCTAGTGATAAATCTGTCTTACAATTTATAAAAATGCATATTAAAAAGAGGCAATTCACCAACAAAGATGACATAGCAAGGAAACCGAAAGCAAATTTTGAGCTGAACATAAATGTAGATTTATAGAACATACAAAAGAAATAGCTGATGCTGGTCATTCTGGAAACTCTAGATTTTTATACAGAAGAGCTCAGTGAAGACAGTCTTATCAACATAAAAGATGAAAATGGTTGTGATAAAAAGGATGAAGATGTCCCACAAGATGTGATGCTGGCAAACCCCCTCCATATTAAAGTAACGCTCAGATATATTTCATTACCTAAATGGGTAAAGAATAAAATGCTGGAAACTGATCCAAACCTAGAAAAAATATGGTAATTCATCAAGTTATACAAAAAAATCCTTGCTATACACAGTAAGTGATACAATTGGAAGGAAAACACTGTTTCAACTACGCTTGACACATTTTTTTTTATAATTTTTTTTTACAGAGGTTTTGGATTTCCATTCATTCATTGCTGCAATTTTCTCCCTTCCCATCCCTCCCCACCAGCTCGCTTCCCCCTCCGGCTTGACACATTTTTAGAAAGAAATAAAACACTTGAATATTCAGTATTTCCAATGCCTAAAATTCCAGAATTCTAAATGTTAGCTTTACTATTCTCCCCTTTTGTCTATGCATCTATAACTGAGATAAAGAAAGTGTTTAATATTTAAATATTTTGCAAAACCATAATTTTCCCATAGATTTACAATTTCTGGTTTCAGCAATGCTTTTTTTGCTTTCTGAAATTGTTATGTGTAATGAGAATTGCTTTTATTGCATTCAAGGTAAAGTATAAGTTAAATGCACAGAAACAGAAAACCATCAGCCTGGCCATGATTGGAAGAAAATGAAGAAACATTGCCTGAAGATGAGGGAACTCTGGTAGCATAGTCCATAGAAAGTTGTGCTGTAAACCTAAAGGCCATGCATCACTGGCAGTTCTAATCCTCTGGTAGCTCCTTGCAGGAGAAAAATATGCAATGTCCTCCTTTTCCAGCCCATACTGCCTCAGAAACCCAAGAAAGGGTTGCTATGATTTGAAACTGAGTAGATGACAAGGAATGAACAATTGAGTGATGCCTGAAGATGGTAAATTGTAGACATTTACCTTCCATAAGGCTCAATCTCAAATCCATATCATTAACTCAAGTGACTTCCAGGTATTCTACCAGCCTCTTATATGATACAACCAAAGAGGAACTTCTTCCTCACTGTTTTAGCTATTAAAGAGTTCCAAGCAACTTGGTTTTCCATAGTAAGTTATTGATTAGAAATAGTTTTCTTTGTTGTTGTTGTATACCATAGAGTTAGAACCAACCTATAACTGATCCTCCAGCAGGTTTTCAAAGGCAGTTAATCACATAGGAGATTGCCCATCTATCTCCTATGGAGTGGCTGGTAGCTTTGAACTACATGCCTTCAGGACTGCAATTCAGCTTCTTGCCACTAGGCCACCAGAGAGAGAAATATATAGGTAGGAAAAGATCTGCTATTTCTACGCTCTTCCCAGATACAGTTCAGTGACATGAATTAGTCCATTATGTGTTCAAACATCATTATTAACCATTACTGAATTTTTTCCATCACTCTTATTGGACACTTAATGTCCTCAAAGCATTGTTTGGATGGTAAGTAACAGAAATAGGTGAGGTGATTGTGATAACCACAATACCGTTTATGGGAAGAAAGTGTCCATCTTCCTCCGTGGAGAAGCTGGTAGATTTAAATCTATGACATTCAGGTTGGCCTTTTGTCACCAAAGTTTCAGGTGATTTGACACTGAACCACATTCTAGGAAGTAGTATAAAAGCAAGAACTGATAATAACAAAGGAAGAAGTTTAAGTTGCTTCAAAACCTTTGGTAAAAAAAAATAAATAAAAATCCAGGAATTGCTAGAATAACAATTAAAGTATTTCAATACACAGATGCAGCCCTTGATGTGCTCACTGGCCTATGCCAAGAAATGGAGAAGAGAGCTACTTGATCAAGTGACTGGAAAAATTCATATTTGTTCCCATACCAAAAAGAATGATCCAACAGAATGCAGAAATTACTGAAAATATCATTAAAATCACAAGCAAGGAAAATCTTGCTAATGATTATTTAGCAATGGCTGAAATAGTACATTAATGGGAATTTCCAGAAATTCAAGCTGGGTTCTGAAGAGGTCATGCCACAGGGGATATTATTGTTGATGTCAGATGGAGCATGGCCGAAATAAGAGACTGTTAGAAAGATGTTTACCTGTGTTTTATTGACTATGCAAAGACATTTGACAGTGTGGATAATAACAATTTATGGCTAACATGAAGAAGAATGGGAATCCCAGAACAATTAATTGTACTCATTGCAAAAGCCATATAGCCTAAGAAGTGGTTGTTCAAAACAGAACAACAGAACACTGCATAGGTTAACATCAGGAGAAGTATGCATCAGGGTTGTATCCTTTCTACATATTTAATATGTCTGCTTCCAATGTGGAAAGCCTGGTCACTTAAGTTGTGTGTCACAAGATGCTGCAAGAGAGTGGAGGGGAGAAGGGAATCATTGCTTCCGGTGCAGATCCATAAGCACCTGGCTCAGGAATGCCCCTAGCATATCGTGGTGGCAAAAAAACAATCAGACTGATGGGCTCTGGCTCCCTCAGAGTCACTTTGAGTGACCAGCATAACATCACCATACACTGGCAGAGCCTTGGGTATGCATGAACATTGCTGAAATTTTTAATAGAACGCTTCACAGCTATTTCCCAAGCAACCACCCAGGAATGTGAAAATGGTGCTCCATTTCAAACCTTTTGGGAAAGTCAACCCCAGCTCCCCCAGCATTGCCTCGTCCAGCAGGAAGTAGCTAGGGACAATTCCAGCCCTGCTCTCTATACCGTTTAAGGTCTGGAATGGAGGAAGAATGTCTCAGTTTTCTGCCTACCCTAAATATTTAACCCAGGTCTGACCATGCCTTGATAAGGCCTGGCCATATCCTGATAAGGAGACTAGATGACCTGATCCTGATAAGAACCTGGGCCTGATCTCACCCTGACAGGAACCCTGCCCCCAACTTCCGGAGCAAACTACCATTCCCTCTCAATCTCCTTAAAAACCTCTATGAAAATAAAACAGCTTTTTTTTTTTTTTTTTCTTTTATGCCATTCTGCTCTTCTCTGTGAGGGATCGCCTGGTGTCCTTCTCAAAACGCTTAATAAAGACCTGATTGTTTCTTGGGGGGAAAAACTCAACAACAAAAATCCATGTTGCATTGGGAAAATCTGCTGCCAACCACCTCTCCAAAGTCCTAAAGAACAAGGATATCAACTTAAACACTAAGTTGCACCAGATCTAAGCCACAGTATTTTCAACTGCTTTGGATGTTCCTGAAAGCTGGACAATGAATACAGATGACAGAAGAATTGATGCTTTTGAACTGTGTTAAAAAGGAATTAAATATCCCAGGGACTGCCAAGAAAGCAAACAAATCTATTATAGAGAAAGTGCAACTAGAGTGCTCCTTAGAGGCAAGGATGGTGAAACTTAGTCTCACATACTTTGGGTATGTTGTCAGAATGGGCTTGTCCTTGGAAAAACATATCATGCTTGGATAGGTAGAGAGTAAAAAAAAAGAGAGGAAGATTCTCAAAGATATAGATTAACACAATGACTGCAACAATGGGGTCAAGCACGTTGGAGTCCGTAAGATGAAGCAAGATAGGATGGGGTTCTCATCTTTTGATCATGGAATTGCTATTAGTTGTGTCAGTTGGATGGTCCATAGAACACCACCAACAACAGAGAATGGAAATAACAGCAGCTCAAACAGGATAAATATTTGTTTTTCAATTAAAATACAACTCCAAAATTTGGCAATACAAGGCTAGTATGATAACTCCTCCATTACCAGGGACTCGAGCCTTTCTTGTCATTTTGTTCTATAGTTTTTAGTACGAAGTCAACTTTGAGTTAACCATGGTCACATCAAGTTATTGGTGCTTCAGCATCAGGAAAGACAAAAAAGAAGAAAGATAAAAGAAAAAGTGATCCTATTCTGTTGAGCCACTACACCGTTTTTATGGTCTTCCTACCTAAAGATATCAACTTATATCTTATTGAATACACACCTGTCTGTTGCAAAAGAAACCTGGTGGTATAGTATTTTAGTGCTTAGTTGCTATCTAGAGGGTACCTGGTTCAAATCCACCAGTCACATCACAAGAGAAAGATGTGTCAGTCAACTGTCATAAGATTTACAACTGTGCAAACAGTGTTCTATAGGGTCACTAAGAGTTGGAATTGATTCAGTGGTTTTGGAGGGTGTGTGTTTATATTTTTTTTTTGTTTTATCTGCAACAAAGATAGGGAAATAGTTTTTACATGGGTATGTATATGTTTTTGAAACTATATGAATTGATTACATTAAGAAATTAAGTAAAATGGATACTGGGTAAAACGGCTATTAGTGGTCTTTGTCAGATATGGTTAGTGATTCTACCATTTCCTTAGTTATCAAGCCAAGACCTTAGAATTAGCTGGGCCTCTTCTGTCTTCCTCATTGACTTAAAGCAAACTTAGTCTATTTTACTTTCTAAATATCCTTCAAAATGCAATCATTTCATTTTTTAAAATCTTCATTGCTTAGAATAGTGTGCATGGCACACTGTTTAGATATATAAATACGAATGGAATATTGTTCCATTAACTGATTTTCATACAATTAGGAGAAGCTCTCTCCATGAACTTTAAATTGAGATCTTCAAATTATAGTTAAAGAACATTCCTATAATATTTATGAATTATAATTCCTAAATTGTTTATATTACAAAATAATTGTTTGTTCTCCTGCATGGTACAATTTGAATTGGTTGTTCAAATCAAATAGTATGCAAGACAGGCAAGCATATTCCTTTGTTTAGTATTTTTTTCTTAATTATATAACTTTATAAGTATTTCATTCCATCTGTCTCTTGCACTCTCTCCTTCAAGAGACCTCTAAAAGGCACTCATGAGTACACACAGGCGTGCGTGCACACATACACACATAATACACTGACAGCCTCAAAAATCTTGTTCCTTAGCAAGTCAAAATGTCAGACATCTCAGTGGCAGGTATGGAAAATAGTAAGCCTGTCCCTGCTGAGCCACCTGCTGAATATTCCATATGCCAGGTGCTAATTTTAGGATAAATTAGGAGAGGAAGAAAGGAAAATTTAAAAATGCACTCTTGTTACTGCTCCACAAGAGACTCCTTTCCTTTTCTTCTCAAGCAGCTGCAGCAAAAGCTTCCTTGAATGCGAAATGCAAGCAGTGCTGGAAACAAGGTATACTTCCAAAGAATTCACCAGATGATTTAATCAAATCAACAGGGGAAGATTGCCCAATAAGCAAAGGAAGCACAGACTTACTTATGCTTGTTTATTGTAGTGAATACTTTCATGTAAGTGTCACCACATTTTCCAGACCTGCCTAGAAACAGAATCTTTGATGCAGTGTGTGTGTGTGTGGGGGGTGGGAATGTGAAATATTTCACTACGTATTGGTAAGTAAGCCCCTACTTACTTCGCTTATTGGATAACCTGTCATTGTAGACTATTTGTGAGCACACAAATGCTCTTTCATCTTAAGCTTGTTTTTTAAAAAATTTTGTAGTTCTGAATATTTCCTTTACACAAAAGTTTATTTTAATACATCAGCATGCAGGAGTAGGGGTGAGGGTGGCTAGTGGTAACAAATACACAAAGATTATTGTTGCCAATTCTTCTTATACTCCAAGCCATAATTTTAGTTTGGTTTTTAAAAATTAAAATTTCTGCCAAAGTTGATGTAATGTCAACAACAATATGATGCTATAGAATAAACTGTATGTGCAGAAAAACATATTCCGAATTTATGAGGCAAAGAGTCAGTTAGATACATAAATGTTGATGACTCACTTTAGGAATATTTGTGAGGAGCTCTGGCGGCACTTCTGGTATCAATTTGGATTTAGAAGAGGCCAGCACCAGGGATATCATTGCTGGCGTGAGATAGGTCCTGGTTGAAAGAAAAGAATACCAGAAAAATGTCTACCATGCAAAGGCGTTTGACTGTATAGATCACAACAAACTATGGTTAATATTCAGAAGAATGGGAATCCCAAAAGACGTCATTGCACTTATATGAAATTTATACCTACACCAAGAATTGTTTTCCAAACATAACAAGGGAATGCTGTATGGTTTAAAATCAGGAAGGATGTGTGTCAGGGTTGTATCCTTTTTTCATATCTATCCAATCTGTATGCTGAGCAAATAATTCCGAAAATGGGCTCTCTGAAGAACAATGTAGTATCAGGATATGAGGAAAGCTCATCAATCTTTGTTATGTGGATGACACAACTTTCCTTGTATTGCTTGTAGTTTCTGCAGAATATCAAAGGCAAAAGTCTTCAATATATATCATATCTCAACATGTTGTTACGTGCCGTCGAGTCGTCTGCAACTCATAGCGACCCTACTATGTACAACAGCCCTAAACCTTGCTCTATCCTGTGCCAATCGCACTGCCTCTGACACACTCATCCCGATTACCCCAGTCACTGCATCAATCCACCTCATAGAGGGTCTTCCCCTCCTGCGCTGTCCCTCGACTCTACCCAGCATGATGTCCCTCTCTAAAGACCTGTCTCAAGGAATACTATGCTGCATTGAAAAACAAGGAACTCATGCAATATTATTCAAAATGGTTGA
>NW_006399895.1:6877154-6877658 GCF_000299155.1 Elephantulus edwardii
TGTTATGCATCAGAGAGTTGGACAATGACTGGGGAGGATAGAAGGAGAATTGAAGCCTTTGAGCTGTGGTGCTGGAGAAAAGTGTACCATGGACTGCTAAGAAAACAAACAGATTCTTCCTGGAGAGGGTTAAATCAGGCTGCTCCTTGGAGGCAAGGATTCTGAAGCTTCATCTGACATACTTTGGATATGTTGTAGGGCGGGACCAGTCCTTGGAGAGCGACATCATGCTTGGGAGGGTGGAGGGACGACACAGGAGGGGAAGGCCCGCTATGAGGTGGATTGATTCAGTGACTGGGGTAATTGGGATGGGTGTATCGGAGACAGTGGGATTGGCACAGGACAAAGCAGAGGTTAGGGCTGTTGTACATAGGGTTGCTATGAGTTGCAAGTGACTCGACAGCTCATAACAAAAACAACATTTCTTCCTTAACCAATTATGTTCTAGCACAGTGTTATTTAGCTTCCACATTGGTGGCTTTACAAGCTTTATCCTCTTGTGAT
>NW_006399895.1:6877758-6893109 GCF_000299155.1 Elephantulus edwardii
TCTTTGTAATGACCGCCTGCACTCTTCCTAAATGACACATTTAATATCCTCCCACAACTCATATGGTCTTTGCTCATTAGTGTAGAAAATTAAAAACTCTCACCTTAGATATCACTGGGTCATAGATAGATGATATCATGATAGGTGGTTGAACCTGTCAGTGATTTAATCTTAGTTGGATCTACAATCAACATCTCTGATAACAGCAGGTAGGAGATAAGGAGACATATTTCTTTGGGTAAGTACACTGTCAAGGGCCTCTCCAAAATACTGAAGAGCAATATTGTCAGTTTGAAGACTAATGTGCACCTGATTCAGGACATGGTCTTTTCAATCACTTGCTATGCATGTGAGAGGTGGAAAATGAAGAAGAAAGACAGAAAAAGAATTGACGCCTTTAAGTTGTGGTGTTGGAGAAAAAAAGTACAGAAAATCCTATGGCCTGCCAAAAGAATGAATAGGTATGTCTTAGGAAATGTAGGGCTGAAGTGCTCCTAAGAGGCAAGGATGTCCAAAATACTTTGGACATGTTGCTAAGAGAGGCTAGTTCTCAGAAAATAACATCATGCTTGGAAATAAAGGGAGAACGTCAACAAGATGAATTGACACGATTAATGCAGCAATATGTTCAAGTGTATCAGAGATTGTGAGGATGGCACAGGATGGGACAGAGTTCAAATCTGTTGTCATAGGATCATTATGAGTCACACTCGACTCCACAGCAATAACAACAACAACAACTGGTGACACAGTGGACTAACTGTCAGGCTGCTAATGGAAATGTCCCAGCCACTTCCTTGAGAGACAGATAAGGCAGTTTTTATCTGTAAAGATTTATAGCTTTAGAAATGTCTTAAAACAGTTCCATCTGTCCTTCTGAGTTGCTATGAGTCAGAATCTACTGGTAAGAAGCCCTGGTTATGCAATGGCCTTCTAAGAAAAATGGCACACACTGGAATACTATGCTGCATTGAAAAAACAAGGAACTCATAAAATAGTATTCAAAATGTGTGAGCCTGGAGAATATTATACTGAGTGAAATATCTCAGTCACAAAAGGACAAATACTGCATAGTGCCACTGTTGTAAAACGAGACTGACATCAGAGTTGGGAGGAGACTGAGAAAGATGGGATAAATTATGTATACTGCATTGAAACAGATGAGGGAGAGAACTGTTTTAAAGAGCTATGTTGTTGTTGTTGTTGTTGTTGTTGTTAGGTGCCATCGAGTCATAGATAACTCATAGCGACCCTATGAATGAAAGGCCTCAGCACTCTTCATACATTGAGTTTCCGGAGGCAAGCCATTTCTGAAGTGGATTAAGTATTATTGTCATGACAGGAGTTCAGAATGAAGGCTGCATAGCAAAGTGGACTTGGAGGTGGGGAGGGACTATATAACAACGAAATAATTTTTCTTTTACTTTTCACAGAGAAGAGCGAACTGGGTGAGGGGGGCAGCTTGGGCAGGGAGAAAAGTGCAAAAAAATGAATGAGTGGAAATCTAAAGTCTCTGTAAACTTTCATTAAAGTTAATTTTTTTAAAATGGCAAGTCAGTAGAAACATGTGACAATGTGCTTTCATAAAGATTACAGAACAGTAGACCCTGTGGGGCTGTTCTACTCTGTCCTACATGTTACGGCTGGAATCGACTGCAGTAGCTTTTCCTTGTGGTATGTGTTTTAGTAAGGTCCCCTCCCCCCCAACATCTCTATTTCCTTTATTAGTGGAGGCTTCTGCGGATGCTGCTTTCTTAAATTACTGCTCCTCTTTACTGTTAGTACCTCTGTGATGTTTTCTGATATCTACTCAATATTACTATTTGTTAATTTTAAAAACCAGAAGTTTCCACAAAGTGCAAGGAAACAGCCTGAGAACCAAAAGGAATTATTAGGTGGCTAGTCTAGAGAGTATTGCACTGCCTAGCCAAAGGTCACGTCTCTTTAGCTGTTTGAATTCACCAACAATTCCCTGGGAGAAAGATGAACAACCTTCTTCTATGGAATTTACAACCTTGGAAACTCAATAGAGGGTTAGCTATAAACTGTCTTCTGACTCAACAGCAAGGAGATCTTTGAAGTAGATTATTGATACCATAACATAAACCAAAGTCACAATTGTTGAGTTGATTCTGACTCTCAGTGACCTTTTATTGGCTTTCAAAGGCTGTAAATCTTTATAGGAGGAGACTACCCAACTTTCTTCCAAGAGTAGTTGATCTGAACTGTTAGGAGCCCTACACAGTACAAACAAACTATGCCACCACGACTCCTTAGATTACTGATAGAATCTGACAAACATTTTAAGCCTAGTGTTTTCTGGTCTATTAAGAATATTCCTTTTCCTTTGGCATAAAATGTAAATGTAATGCTAGTGATTTTATCTTTTAAATTGAAGGCACATATTTCAGAATTATTGTCATTTTTGTTAGAAATTATATCTGGAAGCTATTTTTCCCCTTCATTTCTCGATCAGATTTTTAGATAAGGCCTTATTAAGTGAAGGCTTTTCCTATAAAAATTATTTCGTTCAACAATAGAAAATAAAACCTTAAATTAGCAAAGCCTGAAACTGACCTTCAATGAGAGTAACAATTTTGCAAAGAGGAGGAGCTGAACACTCCTACCTGGCATCTTCTGGACTTATTACCGTGTGACCTTGGGCCAATTCTTAAACTTGTCTCATCCTCAATCCTCTGTATTTGTGAAATGGGATAAAATAGTACCCATTTATTAGGATTGTTGTAAGAATTTTATATTTTTTAAAGTTCATTTAGAGGATCTAACAAATTCATACAAAACATTTACATTTAAAAGTTCCCTTAAAAAGTGTCTGTAGCTTGTTGCTGGAGAAGTAGCAGAAAAAGTTTAAGTGCAGACTTCTGTGACTGGGAGTGGCTAAGACAGCCTACATGCTGACTTTTGTCATTAGAAGTGTCAAGGACACTCTACCCGCCCACTCCAGGCATTGGAAAGGCAGGGAAAACTGGTGATTAGCCAAAAAGCAGTGATAATATTCAAAGGGATAAAAAAAATATTCAAAGGGATCAATCATATAGACACAAAGTCTGCTCAAGGTTCTCTAACCCCATAAAATATCTAAACAGTAAGAGGCTAGCAGCTTCCTTTTTTAGGAACCCTTCCCATAGCTGAGGGCTTCTACAATTTCCTCAATAAATCCTGCTTAAGCTCAGTTTTTACAACCACCACCCCAAAGTGGTTTTACTCTTGTATGGCACATAATACGACAAATTTTAGTTAACACAATTTTTATTATTATTACGTCAATATCGATACTTCTCCCTCTCCATTTCTTTTTCCTTCCCATATTCCCTGTGAGGAAATAAGTAAAATCCAACCATATAGGTGGTTAGGAACTCTTATATGTGGCCTGGAAGTATGATGACAGTTTAGTTCTTTTGGTAAAGCAGAAATGTTTAAATCCCCCCAAAAATGGTCTATAAAGACTGTGACATATTACTCAACTCTGGGAAGTGCTAGCAACCTATAGTCGGAGTGAACGTTATTGCTGAAATTGGGCAATGGAAGATTCCAGCTACAAGCAGAAGCCCTAAAGACCATCATCCTCATCACTTTGATTGCCCCCCTTATCTTCATACTTTTAATTGTTTTATTTTTCATAAACCATTATCACTGAGTCAATTTTAACTTATGGAGACACCATGTTACAGAGTACATTGCCTTTTTTAATTTCCAGCAAACAATTCTGATCCCTTTTTTTAGATTTATCTCCAAATAGTTTATATTTTTTATATTTTGGAATTATTATAAGTTATGCTGTTGTTGTTGTGTACCATCAAGTTGGGACCAACCCATAGCTGACCCTCTGGCAGGTTTTCAGAGGTAGATAATCAATCACACAGGAGAATATTACCTTCTGTGGAGCAACTGGTGACCTCAAACAGCATGCCATCAGGATTCCAGCGCAGCTTCTTGCCATTAGGCCACCCAGTCGCTCCATTATAAGTTATATGGCTTTTTAATTTCTAGGTGTTCATTGCTAGAAATGGACCTATCTATCTATGGTCAACTGATTTTGAAAAGGAAATAAAACCTATCAAATAGGGAAATGACAATCTCTTCAACAAATGGTGCTGAAAAAACTGAACTGCTACCAAAAGAAAGCTGAAACAGTTTCCACACTGACATTCTACATAAAAATCAGTTCAAAGTGGATCAGAGACTTGAGAGTAAAGCCCAAAACCATAAAGTTCCTAACAGCCAAATTGGGACCAAGCTTAGAAGGGTTAGTCTATGGTATTAAAAGTCTGAGAAATATAGCCAGAAATACATCTGAAGAGGATAAAAATGATGAATGGGAGCTTCTAAAAATTAAATCCCTGTGCACTTAAAAAGTTTTCCTGATAGGGTAAAAAGAAAACCTACCATCTGGAAGAAAAAAAACAACAACATTCGTTTGGCAAGACTATCTCGGACAAGGGTCTCATAACAAAAGTTTACAGAATACTTTTTCCAGAAGAAAAGACTGATAACCCAATTAAAAAATGGGCAAAAAACATGGAAAGACTTTTCACAGAGGAAGGTATTTGGAGGACCAGCAGACTCATAGAAGAAATGCTCAAAATCACTGGCAATAAGAGAGATGCAAATTAAGACCACAATGAGATAGCATCTCACTCCAGTAGGAGTGGCAAAGCTTAGTAGACATGTTGCAGAGGATGTGGAGAGGTAGGAAGTCTTATACACTGTTGGTCGAATAACCACTCTGGAATGCAGTTTGTCTGATATTTCCTAAAAAAACTGAACATAGAAATTCCATATGACCGCGCTATTATACTAATGGAAACATACCTCAAGGAACACAGAACTCAGACACAAAGGGAGATTTGTACACCAATATTCATAACAGCATTATTCATCATCGCAAGAACATGTAATCAGTCCAAATGTCCAATCACAACTGAATGGATTGAGAAATTGTGGTACACTCACACAATGGAATACAGCATTCAGGAGCAATGATTTTAAAAAAACAGCACACAAAAACAAAACTACATAACTTGGGAGAGACTGAAGAGCACTATACTGAGTGAACTAACTCAGTCTCATAAGGACAAATATTGCATAAGACCAGTTTGTAAAAATAGAAGAAGGATAACTAGTGAAACATTCATAAGAATCCAAGGGAGGAAGAGGTTGGAGCAGAGCGGTGATGATGGGTAGTGGTGAAAATACAGGGTTTCATAACTTGGAACACGGGGATAAAGGAAATGGGAAAGATCTGTCAGGGACTTGAAAATATATAGTAATGGTGAGGATTCTCCAATGGTGATTCATTTTATAAAACATAATGAGTCAGAATGACTGTATGAAACACAATGTGAATGAAAAATAGCATGGAACACAATGTATATGAACTTTGTAAGCTTTTTTTTTTTAAAAAAATAGCTTTCTTACAAACAACAAATGTTGGCAAGGTTGTGGAGAGATTGGAACTCATATTCACTGCTCATGGGAATGTAAAATGGTACAACCACTACGGAAGGCAGTCTGGGCCTTTCTCATAAAGTTCAGAAATATAAATACCTTTCGACCCAGCAATTCCATTACTGGGAATATACCCTAAAGAAACCAGAGCCACAATTCACACAGAGGCATGCACATCCATATTTATTGCTGCACTATTCACAAAACAAAGAGATGGAAGCAACCCAAGTGCCCATCAATAAACAAATGGATAGAAAAACTATGCTACATCCACACAATGGACTACTATGCAGCATTGAAAAACAAGGAAACAATAAAACATTTCATAACATAGGGGTAGCCTTGAGGACATTATGTTAGGTAAAATATCTCAGTTACACAAGGACAAACACTGCATAACATCGCTGTTATAAAATAGGACAGACTTGGAGGGAAGGGGAGGGAATGGGGAAAGACTTAATAATCAACAGTGCATTAAACAGATGAAGGGGAGAACTGCCTGAAAGAAATATATATATGAAAAAAGAATTATATACGTGAGAACCATCTAGAACAAGAGACGCATTATGGGGTGGGCCGGTGAAGGGGGAGAGGGGAGGAGAAGATATGCAACAATGAATAAAAAAAAGAAAAAATAACTTTCTTTAATGGAAATACATATATTGAAATTATTCATTTCTTCATGAAAGAGCTTTGCTAATTTTCTTTCAAGTATTTGTCTATGCCATCTAAATTATTCAATTTATTGCTTAAAATTGTTGATAACAAACTGTGACTGACTTTGAGAAGAATGGGAATCCCAGAACACTTGATTGTACTTACACGAAACTTATACTTGGACCAGGAGGCAGTCATCAGAACAGAGCAAGGAAACACTGCATGGTTCAAAATTGGGAAGGGCGTGCATCAAGGATGTATCCTATCTCCATATCTTTTCAATCTATATGCAGAACAGATTATCCAGGAGGCTGGGCTCTATGAGGAGAAGTGTAGAATCAGCATTGGAGGTAGACTCATCAACAATCTACATTATGCAGATGACACAACCCTGCTTGCTGAAACTGTGGAGGACCTGAAGTGCTTGCCACAGAAGGTCAAGGACAGAATTGAAGCTCAACATCAAGAAAACAATGATTCTCACCACTGGGCCGATTTGCAGCATCATGATAGATGGTGAAGAGACTAAGATTGTTGACTGCTTCGGTTTGCTTGGCTCTACAATCTACGCTCTTGGTACCAGAGTCAGGAAATTAAAAGATGAATTGAATTGAGAAAGTCAGTTGACCCTCTCCATGGTACTGAAGAACAACTATGTCAGTCTGGAGACTAAGGTGCACCTGATCCAGGCCATGGTCTTTAGAATCACTTGCTATGCATCAGAGAGCTGGACAATAACTAGGGATGATAGAAGAAGAATTGAAGCCTTTGAGCTTTGGTGCTGGAGAAGAGTACTGAATATAACATGAACTGGTAGGAGAACAAACAAGTTCGTCCTGGAGAGGGTGAAGCCAGGCTGCTACTTAGAGGTAAGGATTCTGAAGCTCAGTCTGACATACTTTGGACATGTTTCAAGTCTGGATCAGTCCTTAGAGAGGGCCATCATGCTTGGGAGGGTGGAGGGACAGTGCAGGAAAGGAAGACCCTTGATGAGATGGATTGATTCTGTCACTGGGATAATGGGGATAGGTGTGTCAGAGACAATAAGGTTGGCAAGAGATAGAGCAGGGTTTAGGGCTCTTGTACATAGGGTTGCTATGAATAGCAAGCAACTTGACAGCACGACAATATATGCTTATTATTCTTCTATAAAATCTGTAGACATTGGAAAGTGTTATCGTTCTTTTTTCTTCCCCTCAACATTTTATCAATTTTACTTATCTTCCTAAAGATTTATGGGATTCTAGTGGTACCATTCATAGTGTGTTTGAATTCAACAATATTTCCAATGGGAGAAAAATGGGCCGTTTTCTCCTGTTGAGATTTACACTCAGAATAGTAGTGGTGGGTCATCAGAGCATTCATCAAAAATTTAACTTTCAGTTTCAATATTTTTTCCTATTTTGTTTGCTTTTATTTCACGGGTTTCTGCTTACATCTTTATTCTTTCCTTTATTCTGTTTACTTGGTGTTCCATTTGCTCTTTCCCCCCTAGCTTCTTGAAGTGGAAACTGAGGAGTTATTTAAGACCTTTCTTTTTTAATAGTCTTAAGCAATATCAAGTTCTCCCTAAATGATGTACTTTACTGTAAACTCACTCACACGTTTGCTTTTACTTTTGCTCAGCATGAAAGAATTTTAATTTCTACCTAGATTATTTCTTTGATCCATGGTTATTTGGAAATTTTACTTAGTTTCTAAATAGTTTGGGATTTTTCTGTAGATCTTTCTATTACTGATGTCTCTATGGTCCAAGAACATCCTTTATCTGCTTGAGCTTTGCAGGACTTACGAAGACTTGTTTTATAGTGCATACTATGATCTATTTTGAATATTCCTTGTGCACTAGAAAAGATTATGCATTCTGTTAATTGTGGGTGGAATGTTCTATTCATGCCAACAATGTCAACTTGATTGATAGTGTTTGTAAAATCTGCTATATCATATCTGATTTTCTGCCTACTTGTTTTACTAATTATTGATAGATGGTTATTGAAATCTTTGACAAGAATTGTGGATTTCTTATTCCTCTGGGTAGTTCCATTAACTTTCTTGTGTATCTTTAAGTTGTTTTAGTAAGTGCATAAATGGTTTGGACTGTTACACAGCCTTTTGACTAACCTTGATAAGATAAATTTATAAAATATTTGGCAACATTCTTTACTCTGAAATCTATTTTGTTTGTTATAAATAAAGCTATTCAATCTTTTTTGTTAGTGTTAACATAGTATATCTTTTTATTTTTAACCACTAAATTATCTTTGCCACTCTCATTCACAAAAGTTTCTCTTATGAATAGGAAATTGTCTTTTTTCCCTCCTTATCCAATCTGATAATCTCTTGCTTTTAATGGGACTTTTTATACTATTTATATTTTGTATATTTCTATTGTTATGTGCCGTCGAGTCACTTGTACCTTATAGTGACCCTATGTACAACAGCTCTGAACTCTGCTCTATCCTAAATCACTATCACTGTCTCCAACACACCTTCCACAATTACACCAGTAACTGAGTCACTCCTTCTCATCCAGGATACTCCTCTCTTGCACTGTCTCAGCACTCTTCCAAACATGATTTCCATCTCCAAAGACTGGTCCCTTCTGGTAACATGCTCGAAATATGTCAGACTGAGTTTCAAAGTCCTTTTCTCCAAGGATCAGCCTGGTTTTACCATATCCAAGACAGATGTGTTTGTTCTTTAAGCAGTCCATGATATATTGAATATTCTTTTTCCAGCACTACAACTCAAAGGCATCGATTCTTCTTCTATCATCTTTAGTTATTGTTCAGCTCTCTGATGCATAGGAAGTAACTGCAAAGTCCATGGCCTGGATCAGGTGCACCTTAGTCTTAGTCTTAGACTGACATCATTGCTCTTCAGTACTCTGGAGAGGTCCTGACAGCAGTTTTTCCCAATGCAGTTCGTCTTTTGATTTCCTGATTGCTGGTTCCAGGGGTATTGGTTATGGAGCCAAGCAAGCTGAAGCTGTTAATAATTTCAGTTCCTTTCCTGTCTATCATGATGCTGCCAATTGACCCAATGGTGATAATCTTTGTTTTCTTGATGTTGAACATCAATCTGTGTTGAAGGTTTTAATCCTTGACCTTCTGCAACAAATGCCTCTGGTCCTCCTCAATTTCAGCAAGCAAGGTTGTGTCATCTGCATTAAAACTATTATTATAATGGTTGCTTTAGGGTATATAGCATGCTTCTTAAATTCCCTTTGGGTGATACTATGCCATCTTGTGTACTCTAGAAAAAGTTCTGGTAACAGTGCATTACAGTTTGTGTTGCCAACTTAAAAGTCAGTGGTTTGAATCCACCAGCTGCTCTATGGGAGAAAGAAGATACACAATCTTCCACAAGAGTTAACAGCAGAAAAATAAAATAAAGTTTATAGTCTCAGAAACCCAATGTTGTTGTGTTCCACAGTTAGAACCAACCGAGAGGTGACTCGCTGTGGGTTTTCAGAGGCAGTTAATCTCATGGGAGATTGTGCATCCTTCTCCCGTGGAGCAGCTGGTGGCCTCAAACCATGTACCAAGACTGCAGTGCAGCTTCTCGCCACCAGAGCTCCCTCAGAAATCCAGGAGAGGGTCATGGTATTTTGGAATTTACCTACAGCACAGCAGTGAGTTGTTTTAGGGTTTTTTTAAAGGGGTGTGGGGTTTTATGTATAGCATAAGAATCACGTAATGTTATTTGGTTTGCTATGTACTGCTGAGTCACTGACTCACAACTGACCTGTCAGTGGATAGACTTGAACTTTTAAACTCTTCTGGAGTAGCTGATAGATTTGAACCTCGTGCCTTTAGGTTAGCAGTGCAACTCCTTACTATTGAGCCATGAGAGCTCCCTAGAACGTTAAAATTGTGGTCATGTATTTTACTGATATTCATGATAAATCCATGTTGCTATTTTTATTTAAACAATTACCTCATAAAGAAACTTATACTTCAAAACCACATGTGTTTGTCAATGGAGTTACAATTTCCATTGATCTGCATACTTTTGGGGATTTTCTACTTGTTCCCATATGACTCCCCTCTTTATTTTTAGATTCTTTATTTGTTTTTCTTGTTAGGTGCCATTGAGTGGGCAGTGACTCATGGCGGCCCTATGTACATCATAATAAAACTTTTCCCTCTTCATCTTTAGTTTCTCCTTATCTGTAGTATTTAGTTGTCTCTTTCACTGCCCCTCTCTCCTAGGATAGAAAGTTAATTTTTGTCTCTTTATTTTTATTTTAATGAAAGTTTACAGAAAAATTGGATTTTTCATTCATTCATTGTTGCATATTTCCCTCCCTACCCCATCCCAGTTATGTTTTCTTTAAAAAAATCATTTATTCTTGCATAATTTCCTCCCTCCCACTGCTCTAGTCCACTCTGCTATACACCTCTTATTTTCTACTTTTGTCATACAAATAATGCCTAATCATAAATTCCCTTTTTCTTTTCTTTCCTCCTATCATTCAGTAGAAAGACATATATTCCTTTTACATAATTTTTATTTTATGTGTGTGTGTGTGTGTGTGTGTGTGTGTGTGTGTGTACCATCGAATTGGATCCAACCGGCACAGTAGGAGATTGTCCCTCCTTCTCCAGAGGAGCATCTGATAGAATCTGATAGATTCAAACCACGCACTTTCAGGATTGCCTCTTGCCATTAGCCCACCAGAGCTCCCTCATATATTCCTTTTAAACAGTTATTCCTTCATCTGTTCCAATGCAGTGTTCATTATTTACACCTTCTTTTCTTAGCTTACCCAACCCCCGTGTCAGTCCTGTTTTATAACAATGGTGTTATGCAATATTTGTCTTTTGTGACAAATATCTCACTCAGCATAATGTCCTCCAGGGTCATCCATGTTGTAATATTTTTGTTTTTCAGTGCTGCATATATATGTGCATATATGATAGTTTTCCTATCTATTCACTTGTTGATGAGTACTTGGGTTGCTTTCATCTCTTTGCTATTGTTATTAACACAGCAATAAACATGGGTGTTCATATATCTGTTTGGGTGGAAGCTCTGGTTTCTTTAGGATATATTCCTAGTAGTGGCATTTCTGGGTCACATGGTATTTCTAACTTTTTGAGAAAGTGCCATACTGCCTTTCAAAGTGGTTGCATCATTTTATACTCCTGCCAGCAGTGAATAAGAGTTTCAATCTACCCACAACGTCATCAGCATTTGTTGTTTCCTGCTCTGTTTGCTATTGTTACAAGGGTTAGAGGATATCTTAAAATTGTTTTGATTTGCATCTCTCTAAGAGCTAGGAATTTTAAACATTTCTGCATGTGTTTGTTTGCCATCTGAATGTTGTCTTTGGTGAAGTGTCTGTTTGTTCATATCCTATGCCCATTTTGTGACTGGGTTGTTAATCTTTCTCTGTTGAGGTGCAAGAGAAGTCTCTAAATTTTATGAGTCCCTTATCAGACATGTTGTTATCAAATACTTACCTCAGTCTGTGGGTTTCCTTTATACCCTGTTGGAGAAATTTTTGGATATGCATAGGGATTTGACTCTTGGAAGGTCCCATTCATCTATTTTGTTCTCTACTGGTTGTAAGTTTTTCAAGATACTTGGAAGACTATTCATACTATGGATTAGGATTTCTAGAGTTGTTCCAGGCTTTCCTCTGATGAAGATAATTTTCTTTGGCTTTACTCCTAGGTCCTTGATAGACTTTGAATTGGTTTTTGTGCTTGGAGTGAAGTGTGAGTCTTGCTTGAGTTTTCTACAGAAAGTTTTCCAATTTTGCCAACACCATTTGTTAAACAGGTTTTCATTTCCACACTTACCTGATTTTTATCTCCTTTTCAAAAATTAGTTAACCATAGGTAGATGAGCTGATTTCTGGGTTTTCAATTCTATTCCATTAATCTATGTGTCTGTCACTGTAACAGTACCACACTGTGTTGAGCACTATAGCTGTGTAGTAGGATTTGAGATCAGGGAGTGAGATGTCTCCTACCTTGTTTCTCTTTTTCAGGAGTGCTTTACTTATTCCAGGTCTCTTTCCATTCCAGATGAAATTGGAGATTGCCTTTTCCATCTTGTTGAAGAATGGAATTGGTATTTGTATTGGGATTGCATTGAACTTGTAGATTGCTTTTGATAGTGTTGTCATTTTCACAACATTTAATCTTCTTATCCAAGATCATGGTATATTCTTCCATTTCTCCAGGTCTCTTTTAATTTCTTGTAGTAATGTTTTGTAATTTTCTTAGACTTGATCCTTTGTGCTTCTGGTTAGATTTACTCCCAAGTATTTAACCTTGTGATAGCTGTTGTGATGGGTATTATTTTTCTTTTCTCCAGTTCTGTATTCTTTTTGGCACTGTAGAGAAATCCAATTGATTTTAGTATGTTGCTCTTGTTTTTTGTTTTGTTTTGTTTTTTTTTTAGTATGTTGCTCTTCTATCCTGTCATTTTTCTGAATTGGTTGACTATGTCGAGTAGTTATCTCACTGAGTCTTTAGGATTTTCTACCATATCACCTACATATAAAGATAATTTTACCTCCTCTTTGCCTATTAGGATACTTCTTATTTCTCTTTGTTGCCATTGTGTAACAATTCTTTTCCACCATTTATTTTTAGTTCTTCTTTATCTTCACTTTACAGGTGTGTCTCTTGCAGAGTGCATATTGATGCGCTTGGGAATTTTCTATCCAATCTGCTACTATTTTCTCTTCATTGGTGCTCTTAAACCATTTGTATTCAGTGTAATTATTGAGAAGTAAGGTTTTATTGATATCATTTTTTTTTGTGCTGTTGCTGGGTACTTTGACCAACCATGCTTTCTGTATCTCTCTGTAAGAACTTACCTTAGTATTTCCTGCAATGCTGGTCTTGTTTTTACAAACTCCTTATGTTCTACTTTTCTAAGTATGTCTTGATCTCTCCTTCATATTTGATGGATAGTTTTCCTGGGTGAAGTATTCTTGATTGACAGTTGTATTCTCTGAGTGTTTGAAATATGTCATTCCACTGTCGTCTTGCTTGTATAGTTTCGGCTCAGAAATCAGCTGAGAAATTGGCACTTAATCTTCTTTGCTCTCCATTAGGGATTACTCTTGGTTTCTCCCTAGCTGCTTTCAGAATTCTCCCCTTATCTTTGGTTCTGGAAAATTTGATTATGATATGCATTGGTGTTTTTCTTTTGGGCTCTATTCTATATGGCATTCACTTAGCTTCTTGAATATATATTCCCTTATTCTTCATTATGCCTGGAAAGTTTTCTTCTAGTAATTCTTCCACAACTTTCTCAGTGCATTTACTTGCTTCTTTTTGTTCTGGCATTCTGATTATGCACATGCTATTCTTCTTAATGCTGTCCCATATTATTCTTAGGCTTTCTTCTTTGTCCTTTTATATTTTTTAAGGAATCAGTAAAAATATATCTCTTTATTAGTGACAGAGGCAAAAGATCTCCTCCCATTTCCTCTGCAAATAGTTGTGTTTTTTTTTTCTTTAGTTTTTAAAAATGTATACTGGTTTATTTTCCAGATAGTTTTTAAATTTTGTTTAAAAAATAGAAAAATTTTCTTTTTTCTAATAGCATGTAGTGATTATAAAAATGAAAACTATATTCTGCTTTTTGTTCTAGTAGAACAGTGCTGAGAATTCTATCTTCTATTTCACTGATTTTGCATTCCATCTCTTCACCTCTGCTCATAAGTCCCTCCAACATGTTGAAAACATTGAAATATCTGAAACATTGGTCCTCATATTCTGGATTGTGGTTTCTTGTTTTTCCAGAGCTTGTGAAGCTCATTTGTTTTATTTGCATTGTCCTGGTTATTTTAAGGTCGTCTTCGTTTTTGCTTGTAGAGCCCTATAATTCTTCAGTTTGTCTCTACCCATTGAAAATATTTAATCATTGGTTTTTTTTTTTTAAAATTCTGTGTCAGAAAGCTCCACCAGACTTACTGGCTTCAGGAAATCCATTGAATCTGTGTTAAGATCACTTTTGGTGACATCTTACTTTGGTTTTGTGTAGTATGTGAGGTAGTCTACTTCTTCTGTGTCATTACTGTGGTACAGTTTTTCATGCCTGAGGCCTCAGCAGGCTGTTGGGCTGATAACCTTGGCTCAGGAGCTCACCTCCCAGAGGAGAGATGGGTAGTTCATCCTACTTGAATTTCTTTCTGATTCTTTGACTTAAGGGAATGCTTACTTCAGTTAAGGAGAGAGATAGCCTGTGAATTAGCAGCCTTCTTGGCACCCAGGTAACTGCCACAGTTAGGCTAGGTCCAAAGAATTCACAGCCTAAATACTGGTTCTGAGAGGGGGAAGGAAATGGCTTCACCTGTGATATTTTTGCTTCTGCTGCTAGACAGTGGTGAAGCATCAGGACGGTTTCCAGGCAGCAGGGCAGTGGCGTCTTGGTGTGAGGCAGCAGTCTAGTGCTCTAGGAAGGAACGTGGTCCAGGCCACTCTGGAACTGCAGCTCCTCAACCTGGAAGGTTGTGGTTCTGTCACCAGCTGTGGTGTGAATATACCTGGGTTGGGCTGTAGCCTTGTGTAGATGCCTGGGAAATGAAGGTGTGAAGCTGTTCCTGGCCGCCTGGGTCATGCCATATATGCCTTGGCATCTTGCAACAGAACAATGGTAAGGCCTCAAGATGTGCAATTCACAATATGCAACCCATGATATGCATGTTTTATTTTTTAAAAAATATTTTTCAAAACCTTTTTTTCCTGGTCTTATTGATGTTTCAGTTGTTTTTTTATTTTTTATCTCATTGAGTTCAGCTCTTGTTCTTACAATTTCCTTTTTTCTAGAAGCTGTGGTGTTAGATTGTTGTTTTTCTATTTGATGAAGGTGTTGAGTTAGGTCACTAAGTTTGCTTCTTTCTTCGTTTTTTATGTTTTTGTCTATTGCTATGAACTTCCTCCTGATGACTGCCTTAGCTGCATCCCAGAGGTTATGGGGTGTTGTATTTTTATTAACTTTTGTTTCAAGTAACTTTTAAATTTCATCCTTTATTTCTTCTTTGATGCATAACAAGTGACTGCAAAGACCATGGCCTGTATCAGACACATCTTAGTCTCCAGAGAGACACTATTGCTCTTCAGTACTTTGGAGAGGTCCCTAACAGCAGACTTTCCCATCAAAATACGTCTTTTAATTTCCTTGCTGCTGGTGCCGAGAGTGTTGACTGTGGATCCAAGCAAACTGAAGCTGTTAACAATCTCAATCTCTTTATTG
>NW_006399895.1:6894579-6912921 GCF_000299155.1 Elephantulus edwardii
GAGAAATGATGATAGTGACAGAAAGGCTTCAGGTCTTTTGTTCATAGGGTCGCTATGAGTTATGCTCGACTCGACAGAATTCAACAACAACCACTATTGTGGTGCTGTCTAGTTCTTTTTTCAGTTCAGTTAACAGTTGTTTTATGTATTTAGCACGTCTGTCATGTGGTGTATAGATGTTGATCAATGTTATGTCTTCTTGATCTACCATACCTTTAATTATGATACAGTTATTGTTGTTGTTGCTTTCGAATCTAGCATGACTCATAGCAACCCTATGAACACAAGGCTTGAAGACCCTCAGCCCTTCCTTATTTTTCTATGGTGGCTTTCATTCTGAAGACTATTTTATCACAAATTAGTATTGCCACTCCTACATTTTTTGTGAATGCCATTTGCTTGTTTTTTGAAAGGGTCAATAAAATGGACAAACCACTGGAGAACTTAACAAAAGAAAACAACACAAATAACTTGTTAAGGAATGACAGATGGACATTTACAAGAGTCAGACAAAATTAAATCTATAATATTGGAATATTACAAAAAGCTGCAGCCTGAAAAATTTGAAAACTTTTGGAAATGGACAAACTCCTTGAATCTCATGCTCTACTAAGATTGTCATGGCCATATGTAGAACAATTGAACAGACCCATTACAAAAGAAGAAACTGAGCAGGTAATAAAAACATTTTCCCACAAGAAAAGTCCTGGACCATGTGGCTTCATGGATGAATTCTACCAAACATTCAGAGATTTACAACCAATCCTACTTAAGTTATTTAAAAAAAAAATTTAAAAAAAAAACAACAGAAAAAGAAGAAAAACTCCCAGAGACATTCTAGGAAGCAAATGTAATCCTAATTAAAAAAAAAAAAGGTAAATATATTAGCAAAAAATAAAACTACAGATACTATCTCTCATGAACAGAAACACAAAAATCTTTAACAAAATCTTACCCAATAGAATCCAAAAGCACATATAAAAAATAATTCATCATGACCAAGTGGGATTCATAAGAGTTTTGCAAGGATGGTTCAAAATAAGAAAAACCAATCAATGTAATTCATCACATTTACAAAGCAAATAACAAAAACCATATGATTCTTGTAAATGATGGAGAAAAGGCATTTGAAAAAAATCCATCATCCCTTCCTAATGAATACACACATCAAAATTGTCATAGAAGGGAATTTCATCAACATAGTAAAAAGTTTATATGTAAATCCAAGAGCCAATATAATTTTCAAAGGAAAAAGACTAAAAGCATTTTCTTTACAAACAGGAACCAGATAAGGATGCCCACTGTCACGACTTTTATTCCGTATTGTATTGGAATACTTATATTGCTAAGGCAATACATCAAGAGAAGGAAATAGACCTAACTAAATAGAAAAATGTTCCCTGTTGATGGATAGGAAGGCTCAATATTGTGAAAATAACAATCCTACCAAAAGCAATCTACATGTTTAACGCAATCCCAATACAGATACCAAATTCATTTTTCAAGGAGGTAGAAAGGGAAATTGTCAAGTTTGTTCAGAGAAGCAAGAGATCTCAAATAAGCAAAGTACTTCAGAAAACCAAAAATGCATAGCACTTCCTGACCTCAAAACCCACTACATAGCAATAGTAACCAAAACAGCATGGGACTGGTACAATGACAGGTACACAGACCAATGGAGCAGAATTGAGAACCAGAAATGGACCTGTCTATCTATGCTCAACTGATATTTGACAAGGAAAAGAAAATCTATTAAATTATTTTAATGACAATCTCTTCAACAAATGGTGATGGCAAAATTGGACTGCTACCTGTAGAAAGCTGAAACAGGATCCACACCTCACACCATATATATATATATCAACTCAAGGTGCATCAGAGACCTGGAAGTAAAGCCTAAAACCATAAAGTTCATAAAATACAAACTGGGATCAAGCTTAGAAAGCCTAGTCTATGGTTTAAAGAGACTGCCAAATACTGCCAGAAATGCACAATCTGAAGAGGATAAATTGACAAAAGGGACTTTTTAAAGATTAAATCTCTGTGCTGATCAAAAACTTTTTCCAACAGGGAAAAACAAAACCTACTGACTGGGAATAAACATTTGGAAATTGCACCTCAGACAAGGGTCTCATAACAAAGGTTTACACGATACTCCTGGGCCTCCAAAAGAAAAAGACTAATAATCCAATTACAAAATAGGCAAGAGATATGGAAAGACTCTTCACAGAGGAGGACATTTGTATGGTCAACAGACATAAGAATAAATGCTCCAAATCACTGGCAATAAGAGAGACATAAATCAAAACCACAATGAGATACCATCTTACCCCAGTAGCAGTAGCAAAGTTTAGCAGGGCAGCAAGTAATAAATGCTGGCGAGGAGGTGGTGAGATAGGAACTCTAACACTTTTTTGGTGAGGTTGTAAAATTATACAATCACTCTGAAAAGCAGTTTGGCATTTCTTAAAAAGCTGAACACAGAAATTCCATATGACCCAGCTATTCTACTTCTTGGAATATACTCGAGAAAATGAGAAGTGAAGCACAAACAGAGACTTGTACACCAATGTTCATAGCAGTATTATTCACCATAGCAAGCACAAGGAAACAGCACAAATGTCCACCTACATGCGAATGGATTGAGAAATTATGGTACATTCACACAAAGGAATACTACCATGCAACACTTAGGAGCAATGATTTAATATAATTTAATTAGATTTTTTTTTTAAAAGTTACATTCAAAACCTAAATTTGGACTAAGAAGCAGTTCTCAGAAAAAAGCAAGGAAACACTGCATGGTTCAAAATCAAGAAAGAAGTGTGTCCCGATGTCTCCTGTCCCTGTCCCTTTTCAATCTGTATGCAGAACAGATCATTCAGGAAGTAGGGCTTTATGAGGAGGAGTGTGGTATCAAGATTGGAGGGAGATTCATTAACAGTCTATGATAGGCAGATGACATAACCTTGCTTGCTGAAACTGAAGAGGACCTGAAAGCACTTGCTACAAAAATCAAGGACTGCAGTCTTCAATATGGATTGAAGCTCAACATCAAGAAAACAAAGATTCTCACCACTGAGCCAACTGGCAGCACCATAATAGATGGAGAAGAGATTGAGGTTGTTAGCAATTTCAGCTTGCTCAGATCCACAATCAACACTCATTAATATCAGCAGTCAGGAAATCAAGACTAATTGCATTGGGAAAATCTGCTGTCATGGACCTCTCCAGAGTGCTGAAGAGCAACAATGTTAAATAAATAAAAAGGCGCACCTAATCCAGGTTGTGGTTTTCTCAATTACTTGTTATGCTTCAGAAAATTGGGGCAATGACTCAGGATGACAGAAAAAGAATAGATGCCTTCAAGTTGTGGTGCTGGAGAAGAGTCTTGAACATACCATGGACTGCCAAGAAAACAAGTAAGTCTGGTTTGGAGAGGGTGAAATCAAGTCTCTCCTTGGAGGCTAGGATTTTGAAGCCATGTCTCACTTACTTTGGGCACATGGCCAGGAGAGAAGGACATCATGATCAGAAGGGTGGAAGCACAGGGCAGGAGAGGGAGACCCCAGATGAGGTGGACTGATACAGTAAGTGGGCCGATGGGGGTTGGTGTGTCAGAATTAGTGAGACTAGCTGAGGACAGGGAAGGGTTCAGAGCTGCTGTACATAGGGTCGCTATACATTGCAGGCGACTCAACCAATAACACTCTATGACACGTTTGGAAGCAGGAGTTTGGCATCCACTTTGTAAACAACTTGCCTCCACAAACTCAAGCAACTTTGATAAAGGTGCTATGAGTCATGCTTGACTCGAAGGCAATCAATAACAACATCTCTGATTACAGTGTAGAAAATGGTTTGGGAGAGGGTATAACTGAAAGCTGAGAGACTTACTCAGAAGTTATTTTAAAAATCCCCTTCTTATCATGAAGTAGGGGCTGATTCATAGCTGACCCTCCAGCCAGTTTTTCTCAGCTTGTAAATTACAGAAGGAGCTTTGGTAGGCTAATGTTAAAAACCTCTCCTTTAATCTCACAGTCATGAGGTTCAAATTCCACGGCTGCTCCATAAGAGAAGGAGGAGCAATTTCATTCCTTGCAATTTACTGCTTCTGACAAGCTACTGAAGGGTTAGCTATGGGTTGGTTCCAACTCGAGGGCACACAACAACAACAGCAACAAATCATACAGGAAAAGATTAGTTATCTTTCTTCCATGGAGCCACCGGAGAGTTTGAATAGCCAGAGAATTGCTACTTTTGGATTAGTTGCCCAATTTAGATTATTACAGTGATTAAATTCAGAAGTGATAATGCTTAGATTAGGGTAATGGCTATGATAACAGTGGAAAGGGGAAATATTTGAGAAATCTTAGATATAGTTTTCTGGGGAGAGAAAAGAATTTCTCAAATGTGATTGACAAGTGTTTACTAGGGTGATGCAATGCAATGATCCATTAATAATATGTTGAACAAGAAAAGGAACAATTTTTAAGATAAATTAGAAATGCAAAGGTGGAGACACTATTGGAAAGAATTTTGAGATAATAAAGTCATATGTTATAAAGCTAGACTAATTCAATTATGATGACAGATTTAGGAAGTGACATATGATAGGGAACCAACAGTAATGAAGGAAGAACTTCAAACTGCACTGAATACATTGGCAAAAAAAAAAGTCAGACATTGATGGAATTCCAAATGACACATTTTAACAATATGAAATTTCAGAGAAAGTTCTAGTGCCCCAGAGGTAAGAAACTGTGCTGCCATCCCAAAAGCACAGAGTCTGAATTTACTGGTTGCTCCAAGGGAGAAGATGCAATTTAGAACCACTGAAAACTCACTGGAGGGTTAATTATGGGTCAGTTTTCAACTCAGTGGTAAACAACAAAAACAGTAACAATTTCCATAAACAGATGTAGCCCTGGATGTGCTCACTAGCCTATGCCTAGAAATTTGGAAGACCTGGTCAATTGACTAGAAGAGATCACATTCATACCCATTGGGAAAAAAAAGGATGATCCGAATTGAGTGTGGAAATCAGTCAACAATATTATTAATATAACGCAAGTACAATGCAGCTGAAGATAACGCAAAAACAGCTGGAAAAGCACATCTACAGGGAACTTCTAGAAATTCAAGCTGTATTTGGAAAAGGGATAGCACTGCTGATGTCAGATACAACTTGCCTGAAATCAGTGAATACCAGAGATATGTTTGCTTCTGTTTTACTGGCAATGCAAAGGCATTTGAATCTCTGTATCATAACAAATTGTAACACTGTGAAGAATGAGAGTTCTAGAATACTTAATTGTGCTCATTAGCTAACTATACATAAACAAAGAAACAGTTGTCTAAACAGAGCAGGGGAACCCCGGCACGGTTTAAAATAAAAAGTGGTGTGAGTAAAAGTTGTATCTTGTCTCCATCCCTATTCAGTTCATATTCTGAGCAAATAATTTGAGATGCTGTTTAGTGGTAAGGTATTAACAACACAAAGGAACATGGTTCGAATCTACAAGTTACTCCACTGGAAAAAGATGGGCAATATATCCTCCCATGTGACTGACTGCCTCTGAAAACCCAACTCAATGATACCTATAACAACAAGATGTTTATTTGAAGAAGAATGTGGCATTAGGATTGAGGAAGACTCATCAGCAAACTTCATAATGCAGATTACACAACCTTACTTGCAGAAAGTGAAGTGGACTTGAAGCATGTACTGCAGAAGATCAGATTATACAGTCTTCAGTATGAATTACATCTCAACATCAAGAAAAAAATTTCTCACCACTGGACCAACAGGCTTTATCATGATTCCTCACCAATGGACCAACATGTAGAAAAGATTGTAGTTATCAAAGATTTCATTTTACTTGAATTCACAATCAATAAAGTTAGCAGCAATCAGGAAACCAAAGACCAAATCATGTTACACTGATAGAATCTGCTCTACAGAGATTAGCACTCACGCTCTCATGACATATGAGATAAAATCGTTTTACACTGATAGAATCTGCTCTACAGAGATTAGCACTCACGCTCTCATGACATATGAGATAAAATCGTTTTACACTGATAGAATCTGCTATCAGGAAACTCTTTAAAATTGTAAAGGAGATTATTAACTTGAAGACTAAGGTATGCCTGTTCGAAACCAAGGACTTTTAAATTGCTTTGTATGAGTCTGAAAGTCTGGCAATGAATAAGGTTGACCAAAGAAGAAACCTGCTCTATCCAGAATCAATTTCATTGTCTCTGACACACCCTACCCCCATTACCCCAGTCATTGATCTAATCCATCTCATCCAGGGTCTTCCCCTCCTGCACTGTCCCTCTACACTTCCAAGCATGATTTTCCTCTCCAAGGACCAGTTCCTCCTTGCAACATGCCCAAAATACGTCAGACAGAGCTTCAAAATCCTTCCAAACAGCAGTCTGGTTTCACCCTCTCCATGAGAGATCTTCTGTTCTCTTAGCAGTCCATGTTATAATACTCTTCTCTGGCACTACAATTAAAAGGTATTGATCCTTCTTCTATCATCCTGAGTCATTGTCCAGTTATCTAATGTGTAGCAAGTAATTGTGAAGATTATGGTCTGGATCAGGTACACCTTTGTATCCAGACAGACATCATTGCTGTTCAATATCTGGAGAGGTTCTTGACAGGTGATTTTCCCAATGGAATTTGTCTTTTGATTTCTTGGCTGCTAGTACCAGCTGTGGCTGACTCTGAGAAGAATGGGAATCCCAGAACATTTGATTGTACTAATGCGAAACCTATACTTGGACCAAGGGGCACTCATCAGAACAGAGCAAGGAGACACTACATGGCTCAAAATCAAGAAGGGGGGTCCATCAGGGATGTATTCCATCTCCATCTTTTTCAATCTGTATGCAGAACAGATCATCCAAGATGCTGGGTGGTACAAGGAGGAATGTGGCATCAGGACTGGTGAAAGAGTCATCAACAACCTGCGTTATGCAGATGACACAACACTGCTTGCTGAAACGGAGGAGGACCTGAAGCGATTGCTGCAGAAGGTCAAGGACTGCAACCTCCTATATAGATTGAAGCTCAACATCAAGAAAACAAAGATTCTCACCACTGGACCAATTGGCAGCATCAGGATGGATATTGAAGAGATTGAGATAGTTAACAGTTTTCGTTTACTTGGCTCCACAATCAGCACTCTTGGTAACAGCAGCCAGGAAGTCAAGAGACGAATCACATTGGGAAAGTCAGCTATGAGGGACCTATCAAGAGTACTGAAGAGCAATGATGTCAGGCTGGAGACTAAGGTGCACCTGATCCAGGCTATAGTCTTTGCAATTATGTGCTATGCATCAGAGAGTTGGACACTGAATACGGATGATAGAAAGAGAATTGATGCCTTTGAGCTGTGGTGTTGGAGAAGAGGGTTGAATATACCATGGACTGCTAAGAGAATAAACAGGTTTGTCGTGGAGAAGGTGAAGCCTGAATGATCCCTCGAGTCAAGGATTCTGAAGCTTTGTCTGACATACTTTGGGTATGTTGAGGAGGGACTGGTCCTTGGAGAGGGACAGGGCAGTGGAGGAGAGGAAGACCTGCGATGAGATGGATTGATTCTGTGACTGACTCCAGTCACATTCCAGTGGGAATGAGTGCGTTTGAGATGGCTAGGTTGGCACAGGATAGAACGGCGTTTAGAGCTCTTGTACATAGGGTCATTATGAGTCGCAAGTGACTTGATGGCACATAACAACAACAACAACAACAACAGTACCAAGAATGTTGATTGTGGAGTCAAGCAAGCAGAAGTTGTTAACAATCTCAATTACTTCACTGTCTTGATGCTGCCAATTGGCCCAGTGGTGAGAATTTTTGTTTCCTTGATGTTGAGCTTTAATCTGTATTAAAGGCTACAGTCCTTGACCTTCTGCAGCAAAGGCCTCAGGTCCTCCTCAGTTTCAGCAAGCAAGATTGCGTCATCTACATAACACAGGTTGATAAGTCTTCTTCCAATATTGATGCCACACTCCTCCTCATAGAGCTCAGCATCCTAGATGATCTGTTCCACATACAGATTGAAAAGATATGGAGATAGGATGTATCCCTGGTGTTCACCTTTCCTGATTTCTGATTTTGAACCATGCGGTGTTTCCTTGCTCTGTTCTGACAACTGCCTCCTGGTCCAAGTATAGGTTTCACATAAGCACAATCAAGTGTTCTGGGATTACCCATTCTTTCCAGAGTTAGCCAAAGTTTGTTGGGGGCGGGGGGTGGGGGAAGACAATTACAAGAAGTACTTCTGGTGCCACAGTGGATTAAGCATTAGGCTACTAACTGGACAGTTAATCATTTCATTCTACCAGCTTATTTGATCCTTAGAAGGAAAATAAGATACATTCTTCTGCTTCCACAAAGATTTACAGCCTTGTAAATCCTCAAGAGCATTCCTGTTGTCTTCTATAAGACCTCTATGAGTCTGATATGACTTGAAGACAGTGTTTTAGAACTACAAAGATAATTATTTCAGTAGTGCTTATAGTAGTAAACCTTCGTCATAATATAACTAGAAGTTCGATAAATTATATTCATAACTGGAAGATTATTCAAATGTTTCTAAAAACAAAGCAGATCTCCATGTAGGGAGAGTAGAAAGATATTTTAAATATGTTGTTGGGTGAAAAGGTCAGCTTCCAGGAAATAATTTAAAGTATGATGAAAAGTTATTAACAGTAATTATCCCCAGGGAATGAGAATGTTGGCAGTGGCTGGGGGAAGTTGTGGGTTTGGGTTTTTTTTTTACTTTATACATATATATTAATTAAGTTATTCCCAATAAGCAGTTTTGCTCCAGTAATTTTAAGATTAAGCTTTAAAAGGAAAGCTATATAGATTTTACTTATTATATCTTCAAATAGTTTAAATATAGTTTAAATATGGTAAAGCTAATTATTTTTCTTTTAGTGGAGTTTCTAGACACTTAGATGGATTAGAAAAGATGTAGAAAAAAATCTATACCTGAGAACTTTCTCTTCATTTTCTCGAATATGAAGAAATATATACTCTTAAATCTGTTGGTGTGCTGATGTGTTTAAATTCTTTGAAGGGAAATGTGGCAACATGTATATTGTAAAACCTTTAAAAATGTGATTTGAACCCTTTCTTCAGCTGCCACTAAAGTACTGGGTTCTCAGGTGAGGCTCTCACATCATTTGGAGATTAGCCACTAAGCCCTATACTCACCTACACTGTGACTTGCATTTACTCTGTCCTCATCCTACATGTTCCCTTGATCCGTTCAAACAACAGTTTCGTGATCTAGATAGAGATTTCTCACGAGCACAATTAAGCGCTTTAGGATTCTCATTCTTCTCAATGTTAGCCATAATTTGTGATGATCCACACAGTCAAATGCCTTTCCATAGTGAATAAAATGTAAATAGACATTCTTCTGGTATTCTTCAGGATCTAATTTGACATAATCAATGATATTCCTGGTGCCATAGCCTCTTCTAAACCCAGTTTGAACTTCTAAGTTCAGAACAACTTGCTGGTATAACTTACTGTTGTCCAAATGGAGCAAGGGGACACTGCATGGTTTAAAATGAGGAAGGGTGTATCAAGGTTTTATATTTTCTCCATACTTTTCAATCTGTATGCTGAGTGAATAATTCATGGAGTTGGACTCTGTGAAGAGGAACATGGCATAAGGATCAGAGGAAGGCTTATCAACAACTAGCATTATGTAGGTGGCACAACTTTGCTTGCTTAAAGTGAGGCGGAATCTTGCTGCAGAAGATCAAGGACTATAGCTTTCAGTATGTATTGAAGCTCAACATCAAGAAACAAAGGTCCTCACCACAGGGCCAACAATCAACCTTAGAATAGATGGAGAAGAGATTGAAGTTGTCAATTATTTCATCTTCCTTGGCTCAACAATGAATACCTTGGTACTGTTATTGTTGTTATGTGCCATCAAGTCACCTGTGACTCACGGTAACTCTATGTGCATGAACTCTGAACCCTGCCCAATCCTGAGCCAATCTTATCATTTCTGACAGACTTAATCCCACTTCTCCAGTCGCTGAGTCAATTCATCTCATCCTCTCCTGCGTTTTCTACCCCTTTACTCTTCAAAGCATGATACCTTTTTCCAAAGACTGGTCCCTCCTGGCCACATGCTCAAAGTGAGACGATGCTTCAAAATCCTCACCTCCCGGATGCAGCTTGGTTTCATCCTCTCCAGGACAGACCTGTTTGTTCTCCTAACAGTCCATAGTATGTTCAATACTCTTCCCCAGCACCACAACTCAAAGGCGTTGATCCTTATTCTATTATCCTTAGTTAGTGTCCAGCTCTTTGATGCATGGCAAGTAATTGCAAATACCATGGCCTAGATCAGGTGCACCTTAGTCTCCAGACTGACTTTGTTTCTCTTCAGTACTGCAGAGAGATCCCTGACAGCAGACTTTCCCAATGAAGTTTGTCTTTTGACTTCCTGGCTGTTGGTACCAAAAGTGTTAATTGTGAAGCCAAGCAAGCTGAAGTTGTTAACAATCTCAATCTCTTCGAGCTATCTATTATGATACTGCCAATTGGCCCATTGGTGAGAATCTCTGTTTTCTTTATATTGAGCTTCAATCTATATTGAAGACTACAGTCATTGATCTTCTGAAGCAAACACCTTATATTCTACTCATTTTCAGCAAGTAGAGTTGTGTCAACTGCATAATGCAGATTGTTAATGAGTCTTCCTCCAATCCTGGTGCCACATTCCTCCTCATAAAGTCTAGGCTCCCAATTATCTGTTCTGTATATAGATTGAAAAGATAGAGAGATAGGATACCTTCCTGAGGCACATCTTTCCTGATCCTAAACCATGCAGCTTTCCCCTACACTGTTCTGACTACTGCTTCCTGGTCCAAGTATGGGTTTCACATAAGCACAATTAAGTGTTGTGGGATCCTCATTCTTCTTCATGACTTCTACCCTTGGTACTAGCAGTCAGGAAGATGTATTACACTAGGCAAGTCTGATGTCAAGGACCTCTTCATAATGTTGCAGGGCAATGATGTCTATTTGAAGACTAAATTGTGCCTGATTCAGGCCATGGTCTTCTAAATCACATGCCTCCATTAGAGAGCTGGACAATGAATAAGGATGACAGAAGAAGGGAACATTCTACCATCAAACCACCAATGCCTCAAAACTATTTTCTACTGAGTCAATTCTGATTCATGGTGACCCCACATGTGTCAGAGGAGAACTGTATTTCAAGGGTTTTTAATTATATACTTTAGAATAAGATCCCTAAGCCTTTCTTCCATGGCATTGCTGGGTAGATTTGAACTTTCAGTCTTCTGGTTACTAGCCAAACATGTTAATCAGTGGCAACTAACAACAGCCTTATATTTAGCTTACACTTGCCCCTACTAAAATGATTGTGGTTTAATTTTTCTTTATAATGTAGCCTGTAGGGACTCAAGGACTGCAGCCTTCAATATGGATTACATTTCAACATTAAGAAAATAAAAAATCATCACTACTGGGACAAGTGGAAATATCATGATATATAGAGAGAAGACTGAAATTATCAACATTTACATCTTGTTTGGGCCCTCTCTTGGTACCAGCTCTCAGGAAAGTAAGGGACCTCTCAAAAGTTCTGGAGAGCAATGATGTCAGTTTAAAGACAAAAGTGTGCCTGATTCAAGTCATCGTCTTTCCAATCATTTGCTACGAACGCAAGAGTAAAAATGACAGAGGAAGAAGTGATGATTTTGAATTGTGGTGTCAGAGAAAAGTATTGAATATCCCGTGCTCAAAGAACAAACAGATATGTCTTGGAGAAAGTGAAGACAGAGTGCTCCTTGGTGGCTAAGATGAGAAAGCTTCATCTCAGATACAGTGGGCATGCTGTTGTTGTTAAGTGCCGTTGAGTTGCAGGCAACTCATAGCAACCCTATGAAGGATACTCCTCGATGCTTGGGTGCCTTTCATCCTCTCTCCAGGTTCATAGGGTATCCGGAGGCAAGCTATTATGGAAGTGGATGCCACTCCTCCTTCCAAGGGCATGTTGTTAGGAGAGGCTATTCCTTGAAAAGGGACATCATGTTTGGAAAGGTGGAGCATTAGCGAAAGAGAAGAAGAGCCCCAACAAAACAGACTGACACCGTGTGCCAGAGATGATGAGGATGCTATAGGATAGCGCTGGGTCCAGGTCCATTGTTCATAGTGTCACGATGAGTCATACTTGCATTGACAGCACCTAGTAACACTAACTAAGGAGTTACCCTGTTAACTCAAGGACCACCTCTCTAGTGTTTTAAATTTACTAGCCACTGCATGGGAGAAAGATAGGCAGTCTCCTACCACGTGGTTTGTAGTTTTGGATACCCAGTGCATGATGACTCAGTTCCAACTCAATGGCAATAATTTTGAGTTTTGGAACACCAACAAAAAAATTACATAGAACTGAGATGAATATCTTTGCTTCTGGTTTTCCTGTTTCTTTACTAATATCTATGTTATTTCTTTGGGATATTTTCTGGGTAGGATTACCGAATGAAAGAAAATACAATTAATATTTTTAGAGGGAAGAAAGATACCCATGATTCAAACATTTACTATGTTGTTGTTGTTTTTGTTTTGTGTCATCAAGTCATAAGGTTATATATACAACAGCTCTGAACTCTGCTCTATCTTGAGCCAATCTCATTGTCTCTGACACATTAAATCCCATTACCCTATTCACAAAGTCAATGCATTTCAACCAGGCATTTCCTTTCTTTTGCGGTTCCCCTTTCCAAGTATGATGTCCCTCTCCAAGGACTAGTACTTCCTTGCAACATGCCCCAAGTATGTAAAAATCCTGACCTCCAGGATGAACCTGTTTGTCCTCCTAATAGTCCATGATATAGTCAGCCTCTGTAGTGTATCCAGAGGTCTGGTGACATAGGATCAAGAAGCTACAGGGCAATCCCAAGGGCATGCAGTTTGAGGTCACTAACTTCTCTGCAGGAGAAGGATGAGAAATCTCCTCCCTTGTGATCAACTGCCTCTGAAAACCTGCTAGACAGTCAGCTATGAATTGGTTCAGACTCTATGGTACACAACAACAGTATATCCATAAGAAAACAAAACAGTATATCCATCCATAAGAGTCTTTACAGTATACCAATATGGATATACTAAGGAGCCTTATATTAATAACTAAATAGGACAAAGTCAAACAGGGAAATAATCAGGATGATGCCAAAACTATTCTGTTGAATCATAGCCATGGCTTTCATTAATGATATCTGAAGCACTACTACAGGTCACCTTCACTCACAGCTATAGATGAAGTCAGTTCTGACTCATGGAGACCCTCCTTCAGGTTTCCAAGGCTGTAGATGGAATGAGAAGAGACCACCCATCATTCTTCTGAGCAGCTCCTGGTGTATTTGAAGTGCTAAAGACTTGAAGCCTGAGGGTTAGTAGAGCAAATCGCTAAGGATTATGCCCTTAGAGGCCCCTACTCATTGATGACAATGAGAACTGACTCATTGCTGACCCTCATGAAAACCATGCAGGTTTTCAGGGACCCGTCTTTGCTCCCTTAGAGGATCTGATGGATTTGAACCACCTGTTTTTGAGTTGGTAGTGAAACTCCTTGCTCATTAGGCCACTACAGCCCCCTATTATTGCAGGTTGTTGGTTTTGTTTTTAGGTGCTGACCAGTTGTCTATGACTCATATTGTCTGTATAAACAATGGATCTGACCCTTGCCCTATATCCTGTACCATTCTCATAATTTCTGATACACTTAGACCACTTAAATAGGTAAAAGACCATAATTAAGATACAAATTTCCCAGGAACACCTGTCTGGAGTCCCATAGCATGTAGTATTACAGGATTGGCACTTAAGTTCCTGCCACCTGGCTACATGGTGGTCATAGCTATGACTCATGAGACTCAAAAAGAACATGCCCAGGCATCTTCTTCCTAGTTTTCTGTGCAAATCTCTGAGATGAAACTGTCCCTTCCCTAGGCTGGCCTGGCAGCTTTAACCTACTTTCAGCCACACTCATCTTGAGGGCCAAAGCACATGTTTGGTCCACTGGTCTGAAAGAACACAAATGTCATTTGGACTCATGTCAAGAATGAAAATGGAATCATAATTCTGCTATAGACCTCAGTCATCTATATGCCAAGTGCTTCAGATTTCAAACTCTAAGACATTATTGATTTGAAAGAAGTCTAGCAAGTTTAGGACTCAAACAAGATGTAGGAGTGAGGTAGAGGAAGGAATCTAGTCTGAGACTTAAGTTTTTGGCTTTGGTAACTGACTAGGTGATGATGTCATTAATTAAGATTGAGAATACAGGTTATGGTGTGTGTGTGGGGGGGTAAAGCAATAACAAGTTCAGTCTGGACATGTTGTATCTGAGGAAGGTCATGTAAGTGGAGAAATTTTTAGTAGGCAGAAGAAATACAGAAGAGAGGTCCAGAAAGGATTTTGCATCACAGATACAGAATTCACAAAATTGGGGTCCCTAGGTCCCTGAGAGTCCACAAATATATTTTCAGGGATTTGTGCATTCACTTATTTGAAAATATACATTAAATATGTTCTCTATATCTTTAAATTTATATCTCTATCTTTCTTTCTATTATCTATCTATCTATCTATCTATCTATCTATCTATCTATCTATCATCTATCTATCTATCTCAACCTTTGGGTTAGCGGCCTAACACATAAAGCACTGTCCACCAGGACTCCTTCATAAAAACTATGTTATTGTTTTTAGGTGTCAATGAGTCAACTCCAACTCATAACAACCCTATGAACAATAGGTCTGAACTTTTCCCTATTCCTGTGACATCTTCACAATCTATGATGCATGCTTTAGCCCATTTTACAGTCACTGTGTTGATCCATGTTTTTGAGAAATTTCCTTCACCATTCCTAGCATGAAGTATTGTAACAAGCACAGCCCCCCCTTACAACACACTGAAGTATGGGAGAGAAAATGTCACCATCTTTGCCTTTAAAGAGTTCCCTGATTGCACTTCCCCCAAAACAAACGTGTTTGTTCATTTGGCAACCTATGGAATAGTAGGAGTGGCATCCACTTCCTAAGCAATGAGGAAACGATGAATTTGAGAAATGATGATAGTTATAGAAAGGCTTCTGGTCTTTTGTTCATAGAGTCTCTATGAGTCATTCTTGACTCAACAGCAATCAATAACACAACTCCAACATTACACTTCAAAAGACTTGACTCTTTTTCTGTCTTTCTTACTCACTGCCCAACTTTCAGATGCATAGGAAATAACTGACCTGAGCATGGCTTGAACCAGGCACATCTCAGGTTTTAAACCGACATTGTTGCTCTTTAACACTTTGGAGAAATTTCTAATAGCAGATTTTCCTAAAGCAATTTGTCTGTTCATTTCTTTACTGCCGTTATAACTATATGCATACAAAATGTACTTGTAGCTTGGGATATGTAAAGACAATTTATATAAAACTCAAATTATTGCCATTGAGTTTAAACTGTCCCATAGTTTATCCTCCAGTGGGTTTTCACAGACAGTAAATTGCAAGGGAGGAGACTGCCAATCTTACGCTCTCAGAGCCAATGATGGATTTGAGGAACACCAGAGAGGCATCTCCTTTGGTTTAGATGTGTAATTCTCTACCCAGTAGGCCACCAGAGCTCCATATTATTAATTATTATTTTTAATATATATGACATGCTAGTGGCCTAGTGAGTAAGGAGTTGCACTGGCAAGCCAACAGCAAAGCTATTATATGGGGGAAAGATGGCAGTCTCCTCCTCTATGATTTGTAGCCTCTGAAAACCTAATGAGAGGTCAACTATGCGTTAGTTTTGACTTGACAGCACATTAACAACAACAATGGTTGTGTGTTGTTGTTGATTGCCATCAGGTTGGGCACGACTCATAGCAACTCTATGAACAAAAGGCTTGAAGCCTTTCTATAACTAGTGTGATTTATCAAAGTTCATAGAGTTTCCAGAGGCATGTTGTTTAGGAAGTGGATGCCACTTCTGAGACCAAACTTGTCTTAAACTGGGAGCTCCACCAAACACTGTCCACCATGGGTAACTGTTAAGGTGTTTGACACCTAAATGGCACAAGGTTCAGCATCACAGCAACCCCAGGTTATTACCTCAGTACAGAATTTTGACAGAAGAGTGCTGTACCACTTAGAAGAATGTTCCTCCAAAATATAATCACTACCAACTTTTAAATACAAAGGCACTCCCTGAGGTACTGTTGATGCTAAACAAGAGACTTAAATTTAAAAAAAACCAGCCAATTTGGGGAGAGACTGAGAAAGATGGGATAAATAATGTATACTGCATTGAGTCAGATGAGGGAGAAAACTGTTCAAAAAAGGATATGTGATTAGGTATTTTTGTTATTACAGGAGTCCAGAGCAAAGGCTGCATAGTGGAGTGGACCTGAGGGGAGGGATTGTAAAACAATGTGGGAACTTTTACTTTTCAAAGAGAAGAGTGTACTGGGTAGGGAGAAGTGGGCAGGGAGAAAAGTACTACAATGAATTAATGGAAATCCAAAGTCTTTGTAACTTTTCATTAAAATTAAGGGAAAAAAACCCCCAACCAATATAGTATATTGTTGTTGTACATATCTCTATCCATCTATCTAGCACATAACAACAACTCTAAATATATATTTGTCAGCAAAGCCTGGGTTATCCCAAGGAGCAACAAGTATTACCAATTTGTTATTTCAGTGGTTGCATTTATGTTTATGTTTATGACCTTGCTGGTGCCAAGTATCACAGGATACTTCATATTTAAATGATGTAATCGGGTCAAGTGGAGACAATGGTGTCATCCTGTGCTTGGCCATATAAATAAAGGTTTCACAGTAGTTTGAATACATAAAAGTGGGAGAACTGAATCATCCCATGGAACACAATTAATTTTAAATTAAAAAACCTGTGTTGTTAGTAATCTTCCTCATGTTCATACTGTGAGCTGACACCTAAATTTCAAGAAAGAAGCAGTAGCATCCACATAAATTGTTTATTTCACGTTATGAAGTTTTAGTTTTATTTATACTTAATTTAACAAAGTTTTTGTTATAATATTATAAAATTACTATAAATGCAAACCAAACTCACCATCTTGGAGTTAACTATGACTCATGGTGTCCATAGCTGTAAATCTTTATGGACAAAGATGGTGCAACTTCTCACATACTTTGATCATGTTGTCAGGATATGCCAGTCCTTGGAAAAAGACCTATGTTGGAAAAGTAGAGCAAAAGAGAGTAGGATTCTCAAGGAGGTAGACGGATATAGTAATTACAACAATGGGCCTGAGAATGACAAAGATGATGAAGACCAGGCAGGATGGGGCAAAGTTCTGATCTGTTGTTCTTAGAGTGTTTATCATAGTCTACTCTGCAGCACTTAAAAACACAACAACACATTGTACAGGGATCTCTCGTGGTGTACTTCTGAGGTTCTAATTCATCAGAAGCTCCTTTGGAGAAAGATGGGAAGTTTCTTCTTGCAAAGATTTGAAAACCACAGTATCAGGAGCTCTGGTGGTGTATTAGTGCAGGATGACAATTCAAGTCTAGCTTCTCTATGAGGAAAAAAGCTGAGGCTTTCCTCTCTTATTAAGATTTACATTATCAGAAATCCAATGGAGGGTTGCCACAACTTGGAATAGACTCCACAACAGTGGACAGTGGGTGGCTCTGTCACTTATAGGGTCACAATAGTTGGATGGAATCAATGGCAACCTGTTTAATTTCTGAAGAGTTTTCTAGTTCTAACTTCATTTTATTTAGAAGTCAGGCACTACATCCTTTATAACAAATAATCTTAACACAATGAATGCTTTTTTTCTCTTTAAGAGTGACTTAGGACAAAGGAGCTCTAGTAGTGTAGTCCACAGGAAGTTGTGCGCTTACTCAAAGGTAGCATCTATTTGGTGCTTTGAATTCACCAGCCACTCTCTGGAAGAAAGATAGGCAACATCCTCCTGTGCAATCTATAGCCTCAAAAAGCCACTAGAAAGTCAGCTTTGAGTTGGTTCTGCTTCCACAGCAATGGCTTGGAGGTTGTGTGTTCGGGGTTTTTTTAAGTCATGACCAAAAAAAAAAAAAGCCATTGAGATGTATCTGATTTGAAGTTTCATCAGGAAAATGTGAAAAGTCAGTTAGAAAAAGAAAAGGAGCCTTTTCATTCCTTCGGCACCACCATGGCGGTCGGCAAGAACAAGCGCCTTACAAAAGGTGGCAAAAAAGGAGCCAAGAAGAAAGTGGTTGATCCATTTTCTAAGAAAGA
>NW_006399895.1:6914254-6922375 GCF_000299155.1 Elephantulus edwardii
AAAGTAATTTCTTGAAGATACTATCTGGCCTTTTGAAGTGAGTTCACACCCATCAGCTGTGAGATATTTAACTCTTTATCTTTCTAGTGAAAAGGTTTTTTATATAAAAGCAATCACGTCATTAGTAAAACATCTGAGTTGTGCCTGAAACAGGGCTTCGAGAATTTGCTGATATATTCAATCAAAACCTACATTTAAACAAGATCCCTGTGTAATTCTTCTAGATCTCCACGGCACCTGGGGATCTGTGAAAGAGCCAATATTGATTCCATATATCTATAATGGAAATGCAAATTATCAGCAGGGCATCTAACTGGAATGAGCCTCTTCAAAGGCCTGAACTGAAATCACACACACACACACAAAAATACAAGACCACAAAATTCAATGCAAACCATAGCCTGAAACACTCAGGGGATAGTATTTGTGGAGCCGTGTGAATCAGTTGCAGCTCTGGTGGAGTAGCTCATATCATGTGGTGCTGTTAACCAAAAAGTCTCTCCATTCCAGTAGTTGGAATCTATCAATGGATCAGCAGGAGAAAGATGGGCAGGCTGCTCTCTTTAAGGTTTATATAACCTCTGACTGATAGAGGGCCACTCTAAGTCAGAACTGACTAGAAGGCGTAAATGAAGTCTGTGATTCTATTAGACTCCACTGTTTACAGCTCTCAGCTAACTGCCTCCACAGAGGAAGGGGCCTCCGGCAGAAGGAAAGTTTCTAATTCTGCCAACTCTCACACCAATGTCTACTACACTTTTGCTTCTCTCACCAGAAAGTGTGTTCCTGGAGGGTAGACAAATTACTTAATTCATCATTTTATTTCTAATGCCTATAAACAGTAACCTGCACTTAGCAAGTTCCTAATAAACGCTTATGGGATAAGTGAAGGATGTAAATGTAAGACTCAGTGTTTCAAATAATTAAAGTCAGCATGTATAATAATTTTCAAACATTCTTAAGGTGTGGGAAATAATCGGTCTTTTCCATTATGTTAACACAAAATTACAAAAAGAACTGGCATCTGGCATCTTTGAAAATTAAGGATATATAGCTACACATATACATATTCCTGAATACATGTATGAGCATATGTTGTTTTGATTATTTCCACACAACTCTTGCCAGGCAAGCTTCTCTAAAACATCATCTTTATTTTGTTATTCCCGTGATTAAGGACCAATGATGGCTGCTAGTTGCATAATGTATTGGTTTGGGACCTGAGAACAATCTAATAAAAAGCAGAGTTTTCAATCAAAGCCCCTATTTCATCAGCATTTTATAATGGAAATGATATAGAATTATGTTATGTTGGTATAATTATTAATAAGGACTTATTTGAATGCAAGGAACAAAAATTCTACTCAATCTAGTTTAAAAAAACAATGAGGAAATATTTCTTTGAGTAATTGGGAAGACCAGGAGATTGCATCTGACTGCAGGCATGACTGATCCCAAATGCTTAAACTGTACTGTCAGGACTCCATTTCTCTCCTGTTCTCTCAGCTTCACTTACTTCTTGGCATCATTCAGCCAGTATCTCTCTCTTATGAAAGCTAGATGACCTCCAGCTGCCTCCGGCTCACATCCTCCAAGTTTTGTAATCCCTAAAATAAGGGAAATCTTTCCAAATAACTACAGAAGAAAAGTCCTGGGGAAGACTCTGCTTGGCCTAAACTGGGTCATGCACCCTATTTCTCAACCACTTACTATGGCAAAGAAAACACTTTATTATTATTATTATTATTATTATTTTTCTACATCTGAGCCAGATGCCCCAGCCTTATAGCCAAGGGAAAGGAGAGTCCCATGATGGCCATTTCCTTCAAGGTCATTTGTAATCTGGTAAGACAGTTCTCCAAAGGAAGTGTGTGTTGTTGTTACCAGAAGGGAAATGAACTGATAGAAACAGCTTAATAGTCCACCGAAAGAAGGTTAAGATTCAGTCTATATGTATGTGCAGGTCCCATGAACTAGCTGGCATTCAAAAAGCTCCAGGGTCCATTCAGAATGGTAGATGTACTCTTAACTATTTTAAATATCAATCCCACATGACAGCCTCTAACCACTTAATAAGTTAAAAATAACATGTGTAATGCAATATGAGTACTGTTAAATAAACACATAAAAGGACATTTCTCTTTATGGAACAAAAATTGTACTCTGCACTTCAAAGTTTTTCTTGGAATAGTATTTTTTTCAGAGCCAGATCAAATTTATAGCAGGAAGAGAGGACTGATGAAACTCAGTGTTTATTTTTTTCTTCTTTAAGAAAAAACATGTACATAGAGTTCTTCACAAAGTATTTAAATCATATTATGACTCTTCCCCAATAGTTAAAGGTGGCTTGACTTATTGAGCTCTGAGAAATCCGCACCAAAGCAAGCAAAGCTGGGTCTGCAGTCCCTAAGATGCCCTTCAAAAGCAGTCATCCATTTAATTTGATCTATTAAACAAATGTAGCAGTTGGGATGCCCACACAGTGAGAAAGGCTGCACAACGATGGAATTTTGGCTTTAATTGGAATCTTCTGTCCTCTATTAGGCAACCATAAGCTTCCAATTATACACACCATCTTTATTTCAAATATGGATTTACAAAATCTTATGAATTTTCATCCTTAGCAACAGATTTAGGAATAAAAACAGGCCCCTCTCATGAACAAATACAAGAATTTTCTTCTTTATTCCCCTCTCCCCTTTTCGTCACGCCTCAAAAGGTTACCGATAATTGATCAAACACCCACTGTGTATCCAGAGCTGTATTAGTTACTTGTGTAGGTTAAAATGAAATTGGAAAAATAATCCCTGTGCTTGGAGAATTTTAGTATTATGCCTCAGGAGAAATAAAATAACCTGGAACAATCAGGTAGCAATTAAGCAGTTGCTTTTAATTTTCAATAATGATATAATAACCACCCTTCCATTTCAGTCTGTTTGACCCACTCATAGATTTGTCTTAAAAATCTTCCTCATGTAACTTTCTTCACCTGACTGCTTAACTGGAGGGTTGGGTACGTATTGTTTTGAACCAACTACCTTAATACTTTATTTAAGCTGTCTCTCTTTAAATGAATTAACTAGCTCTTCATCATCTATACTCCAGCCACTATAGCATGGTAGAAATAACTGCTCTTCTTGTAAACTATGTTGAAAGAAAAGAAAATCTTTGCAAGGTAACAGATGCTTTGAATTTTCACCTCCAGTCTTCTCTGCCTTCCCCTTCTCTTTCTCCCATTTTTAGTCCCTGGTAGATTCCCACTCACTCATTAACCCAGTTCAACCATAATTCTCAAGAGATTTCTTCCCTTTTCAACCTGTACTCTGTGTTATCTCTGTAATTTGTAGCAATTATCATGGTTCAGGGTAGTAGTTATTTGTTTTCATGTCTGCATTCCTGTTCTGTCTTTTCACCTTGAGAGTAGCATTCATGCCTTATACAACTGTTGAATTCTGAGTACCTAGGAGGGTGCCTGGTTACCAAAGGTTCTCCATAGAATTTTCTTGAAATGAGTAGTGTTGCACTAAAGTAAGTCTGAGTGTAGTGAACTTGAAGTAGATGAAGATCCCACCTGAGACCTGAGTTTGTGTCAATATTGAAAAGAAGGGGTGACATTTTAGGGAAGAAGAAAAGGACAGGAGCATTGCCCTAGGGGTGAGAATGAACCTGGTGAAAACTGGGGCATATGAATAGTCATATTTGGCTTTGGTGAAGGCTGTATAGTAGGAAATGTTGGCAAGAAAGATCAGAAAGGCTAGGTTTCTCATCAATATCAAGTCAGAATCAACTTAGAGCTGATTCTCCACTGGGTTTCTGAGTGATCAATCACATCTTTGTCCCGCAGAGCTGCTAGTGAATTTGCGCTAGCAGAGGGGTGCCTCCTTTGAGTAAGAAGTACAGCTCCCTACAGACTGCACCAAGACTGTGAACAACAAGCAGAGGAGGTGAGTTAAGGATCTGTACCAAAAGAGCTTTATTCCTTCCATAAGCTCTCTGTTTCAGAACTTGTCATGTTGTTAACGGTTAAGTCTTGTAGTTACTGGTCTGAACTGGCCTGGAGTCATGGGAGCAAAACAGTGTGGTGATTTGAAATAGAGACTTGACATTGAATTTCCACTCTGGCACGAATGCATGCCTGGTATGATTGAAAGCGCTCTCCTGGTCTATTCCTCACTGTTTTCATCTGCACACCAAAGATGGAAAGGTGAACAGAAAGATTCATGAGACCCTTTTGATTTCTAAGATTTAATGTGTAGCAGGCTAAGTAATTTTGATCCAATTTATTACTCTTCCCAGTCCCTTGATTTTATTTGCTTGCTGTTTAACTATTTTCTGGATATCAGATTTGTTTCACTGAACAGTCACACAATCTGCTCTACTCTCTGTAGCCTTCTCTGTTGTTGTCAGTAACACCTTCCTAGTCACCAACCTTCTAACCCTTCTTAATAACCCAGCCCCAGTTCAGTATCATCCTTGAAGATGTTTTTAACTCTTCCAGGTCTCTTTCAAAGGGAAGTCTGTCTTGAACAAAGTGCAACCATGGTGCTCCTTAGAGGCAAAGACAGTGAGATTCCATCTCACATATTCAGGGCATGCTGTCAGTTCTAGGGAAAAAAATCACACCAGGAAAGGTGGAGGGTAAGACAAAGAGAAGAAGAGCCTCAACAAGATAGATTGGTCCAGTAAGTGTAACACTGGGCTCCAGCATGGTGGATGTTGTGAAGATGGCTCAGGAGAGGGCAAGGTTCTGTCTGCTGTTGATAGGTTGCTATGAGTCACCCTGACTTGATAACACATATCAATAACAACCAGGTTTCTCCATTTTTACTCCATGATTTTGGTGTTTAAAGATATTCTGGTCTCAGATTAGATTGTATTTCTTTCATATTGATTTTTCTCTTCTTAATTAGGTGGCCTAGCGGGGGGGAAAAACTGCACTGAAATCCTAGGCACACAGTTCGAGGCCACCAACTATTACACGGGAGGAGGAATTCTTGTGCAATTAACTGCCTCTGAAAGCCTACTGGAGGGTTGGTTATAAGTTGGTTCCAACTCTATGGTATACCACAATGACAACAATTAGTTTCTAAACATATTAAAATGAGGAGTTGGAGAGTGCAACATTTGTTCATCTCCCACTATGGCATGGCACAAACCTAGGCACAAAATAAACAACTATTAAGATTTATAGGTGCAACCACTGTGGAAGGCGGTATGGCACTTTCTCAAAAAGTTGAAAATAAAGATACCATTTGACCCAGCAATTCCACTACTGGGAATATACCCCAAAGAGAACGTAACTGCCACCCAAGCAGATATATGCACACCCATGTTTATCGTGGCTTTGTTCACAATAGCAAGGAGTTGGAAACAACCTAAGTGCCCATCAACAAACGAATGGATAGAGAAGCTGTGGTGTATTCACACAATGGAATATTATGCTGCATTGAAAAACAAGGAACTCATGCAATAGTATTAAAAATGGGTGATCTTGGAGGACATTATGCTGAGTGAAGTATCTTAGTCACAAAATACTGCATGGTGTCACTGTTGTAAAACAGGACTGACCTTGAGGTTGGGGGGAGACTGGGAAAGGTGGATTCAATAATGTATGCTGCATTGAAACAGACGAGGGAGAAAACTGTTTGAAAGGGATATGTCATTAGGTATTTTTGTCATGACAGGAGTCCCGAGTGAAGGTAGAGTGGAATGGACCTGGGGGAGGGATTGTCAAACAATGAAAGAATTTCTCTTTTATTTTTCCAAGAGGGTAGTGTACTAGGGGGGAGGGTTGGGAGGGGAGAAAAGTGCAAGAATGAATGAATGGAAATCCAAAGTCTCTGTAAATTTTCATTGAAATTAATAGTAAATTTTAAAAATATTTTTAAATATTAAATTAAATGACACATAAGGAGTATTAACTAAAGATAGAAGTCAAGCCATGAAAAGGACATCTATAGGACTTGGAATTAAAATAGTGTAACAGATCCAGGATTTCGTAAATGATATTTTGTACTCAACAAAAGACTGTTTTAAGACAGAGTGATCTGTGAAGTTTCTGGTCTGTGGGCTTGTCTTGAATTAGAGAGTGGGTGGTACGAGGGCCTAGAGATATTTCAGCCAACTCAAAGAAAAGAGAAAACAGACAACTGTTTACTGAGTGACTTTGCTGTTGGACAGGCCCCAACTGCAGCTTCAGAACATCGGGCAGAGTTACCACCCTGCTGCCACAACCTCTGCCAACTTGGATGAGAAGCAGTGAAGTTGACCTGTCTTTTGGCTCTGGAACAAGGCGAGGGAGCACACCAGCAGGCTTGGGAAGGAAGAAGTTGTGAAACGAAAGACATGAATAAGAGATGACTTTGATCCTCTTTCCTCTTTTCCTATCTCCACCTGCAATACAGCAAAACCCAGAACCTGCATTTATACCAAGTGGGAGATGAAGTTCAGTATGTCCACTGTCAGGTGACAGAGAACACAGAGAGTTTTAGATTATTTTTGTCGCATCAAGTGGCTCTAAGCAAAAAGTTCAAAAAATCCCTGCTCTCGATGGGTAACTGGCCTCTAAATAATGTAGCACTTTTCAAAACTCAGTGGAAAATACAAGAAGGAAGATCATAGTTTGAAGTAAAGATCTAGAACTGTTAGGATAAGGCTCTTTTGAGTGTAAATATTAATTAACAGAAATAAAATGTCTGAGGTTAGATGCTCCAAGTCTTGCCTTCATTCTCAAATTGCCTTCAGATTCTCCGGTAGGATAATCCAGAAACTGTGGATCCATGTGACTCCATGTGATCCATCCCCCTTCCTGACATACCCCAAAGCTGTTAGTGTTTTAGAACAGAAGAATCTGACATTGCATTGATTTGACTTACTGCGTGGGGAAAAGTGTGGGAATAACTCCCATGTGTCATCAACCATTCAGTCAGCACTCAGTTCCTTAGTAGGGGAAATGGCAAGATTTATTAGGGAAAGTATCAGTCATCCCATATAAATAGATGCACAGTTAAAACAGATGCAGCAGGCGGGGTGTATAGTTTCTGTGTGACTGATCATAAGGAATTTATTATCAAAGACTCTTTGGAAAAACCAGTCCTTTGAGAAAACAGAAAACACAAGAATATGTTTATATTCTATGCAAAACTGTCTTCAAAAAAGTCATTTTGGTTTTAAGTGTATTGTTGAGTTAGGCATCACTTTAATTATAAAAATTTTCCTTTTATTTTTTCACTTTGAGTACACCTTATAAAAGTGACTACAACAGCAGCAAGTTACATAAAATAACACAAATCCCTGATCTTCTGCTAAGCTCAGTGCTCAGCCCCACCTTCACTGTACCTCCAAGTCTTCACTGTTACCATTTTGTTCTGCATACCTCTGACCATACAGCTCAAAACTAAGAGGTTCTTCCTCTCTATTTTTAATATACCTAGTTTTCTAGTCTACAAAGAATCCTATTGGTAGAATGGTCAAGCTTTTAGTTGATAATTGGAAGCCACCAGTTGTTCCATAGGAAAAAGACTTGAGGAAATGTGTTCCCATAAAGAAACTAGGGATCAGTTCTACTGTGTGTTACATAGGGTCAAATGAGTCAGGATTGACATGAAGGTCCCTAACAACAATAACCACCAATATTTCTCAGTTTTTCTTCCTTAATGATGTTTCTTAGAAATTTTCTTGAGTCTGTACATATGAGCCAAATTCCTTGTTTTTAAAAGATTTACCCAATTTTGACATCTTACTCTAACAGTATATTTTTGTTTTATGTCATTTTAACCTTGCAGATACATTTTAAAAACAATTCTTTCTGCCCCAAAGTAACCTCTACTCTGAAATTAGCAAGCATCTTTTCTCTCTGGTTTTTATACATCTGTATTATACATGTGTATTTATTTAATACATATATATTCAGGAAGAATTCGGCAGAATGTTAAATGATCCAGGAAGTATTAAAAGAAGATGGAAAGAATATACTGAATCACTGTATCAAAAGAATTTCATGAAACAACATACGAGCAAGAGCCTATGGTGATGAAAGAAGTTCAGGCTGCTTTGAAGGAAATGGCAAAAAATAAGGCTCCAGGAATAGATGGTATACCAATTGACATATTTCAGCTAACA
>NW_006399895.1:6922767-6948191 GCF_000299155.1 Elephantulus edwardii
GTAGATCATAACAAACTATGGCTGACTCTGAGAAGAATGGGAATCCCAGAACACTTGATCGTTCTAATGAGTCATCAGAATAGAGCAAGGGAACACTGCATGGTTCAAAATTGGGAAGGACGTATGCCAGGGATGCATCCTATCTCCATACCTTTTCAACCTATATGCAGAACAGATTATCTGGGAGGCTGGGCTTATTTGTCTTTTGATTTCTTGACTACTGGTGCCAAAGGTGTTGATCATGGTGCTCAGTAAGTGGAAATTGTTAACACTCTCAATATCTTCTTCATCCATCATAGTGCTGTTAATTGGCCCAATGATGAGAATCTTTGTTTTTTCAATGTTGAGCTTTAATCCACACTGAGGACTACAGTCCTTGACCTTTTGCAGCAAACACTTAAAGTCCTCCTCAGTTTCTACAAGCAAGGTTGTGTCATATGCATAATGTAGGTTGCTGAAGTTTTCCTCCAATCCTGATGCCACATTCCTCCTCATAAAGTCCAGCCTCCTGAATGATCTGTTCCACATATAGATTGAAAAGGTATGGAGACAGTATACATCCCTAACCCTAACCCTAACTGCTTCCTTATCCAATTATAGGTTTTGCATGAGAACAATCATGTGTTCTGGGATTCTCATTCTTCTCAAGGTTAGCCAAAATTTGCTGTGAGCCACACAATCATATACCTTTTCATAGTCAATGAAACACAAATAGGCATTCGTCTGGTTTTCCTTGATTTCTTCCAAGATCTATCTGACATTAGTGATAATGTCTGTGGTGCCATGACCTATTCTAAATCTGGCCTATATTTCTGACAGCTTTCTGTTGATGCACTGTTTCATTCATTTTTGGATAATCTTCAGCAGGATTTTGTTTATGTATGATATCAGTGATATTGTCTGATAATTTGAAGAAGACTCTGTCAGGTCACCTTTTTTTGGAATGGGAAAAAATATGGATCTCTTCCAGTCAGTTGGCCAGCAAATATGACTCTCCTCCAGTTTTCTTGGTACAACCTGGTAAGCATGTCCGGGGCAGCATCTGTCTATTGAAATAAGTAAATTTGTTTTCATTTCATCAATTCCTGGGGCCTTATTCTTTGCCAACTCCCTCAAAAGCTGCTTGAACTTCCTCCTAAATCACCATTACCTGCTGATCATATATGATTTCATTAAATTCTTCTATGTCAGCCAATTCTTTTTGGTACAGTGTACTCCTTCAATTATTTTTTTAAAATACTAGTTTATTTACAAAATTGAATACAATGATTTCGAGAGCAAATCCAATTTTCCTCACCTCTCCACTCAAAAAATCATATAACCCCATAATCCCCTCTCCCCTTGTACATTCTCATCCCTCTGCTTCTACCGTCCCTTGGGTTCTTATATTCATTCTACAATAATGGTTTTATACAATATTTGTCCTAGTGGGATTGAGTTGGTTCATGCAACATAATGCTCTCCAGTCCCTCCCAAGTTAGGTAATAATTTACAAAATCATTGCTACTGAGTGTTGCGTAGTATTCCATTGTGTGAATGTACCATAATTTCTCAATCCATTCATTTGTGGTTAGATATCTGGGCTGTTTCCATGTCCTTGTGATGGTAAATAACACTGCTATGAACACTAGTGTACAAATCTGTTTGTGCCTCAGTTCTCATTTTCTCAGGGCATATTTTAAGTAGTGGAATACCTGGGTCACATGGAATGGCTATGTTCAGCTTTTTGAGGAAGCACCAAACTGCCTTCCAAAATGGCTGTACCATTTTACAATCCCACCAACAATGTATAAGAGTTCCTTTCTCATCACATTCTCTCCAACATTTATTTTTTTCCCCTTTTTTTCTCTCCAACATTTGTTACTTGCTGTCCTGTTAAACTTTGATACTGTTGCTGGAGTGAAGCGGTACCGCAGTGTGTTTTTAAATTTTTGTATCTCTCTTATTGCCAGTGGTTTGGAGCATTTCCTCAAGTGTCTGTCAGCCATTCAAATATCTTCCTCTGTGAAAATTTCTTTCGGTGGTTTTTGCACATTTTGTAATTGGGTTGTCAGTCTTTTTCTTCGGTTATGAGACTCTTGTCTGAGATGAGATTACCAAATATTTGTTCCCAGTTGGTTTTCTTTTCACCCTGTTGGAAAACGGTTTTGATGCACACATGGATTTAATCTTTAGAAGATCCCATTCATCAATTTTATCCTCTTCAGATTGTGCATTTCTGGCATGAGTCTCTTTAAACCTTGGACTAGCGCTTCTATGCTTGATCTCAGTTTGTCTCTTATGAACTTTATATGGTTTTAGCCTTTACTCCCAGGTCTCTGATCCACCTTGAGTTGATTTTTTGTGTATAGTGTGAGATGTGGATCCTGTTTCAGCTTTCTGCAGGTAAAAGTACAGTTTTGCCAGCACCATTTGTTGAAGAAGTTGTGATTTTTTCATTTGATAGCTATTTTTTTTCTTCTTCCGAATATCCATTAACCATAGATAGCTGGGTCTATTCCTGGGTTCTCAATCCCGTTCCATTGGTCTATGTGCCCATCATTGAATCAGTACAATGCTGTTTTGGTTATTACTGCTGCGTAGTAGATTTTTAGTTCCGGGAGTGCTATGCCTCCCACATAATTTTTGTTCCTCGGAATATTTTACTTATTCAAGGTCTTTTGCCTCTCCAAATTAAATTTGATTATTTCCCCTTCAATCTCCTTGAAAAATGAATCTGGATTATGATTACATTGAACATGTAGATTGCTTTTGGTAGGATTATCATTTTCATGATATTGAGTCTTCCTATCCCTGAACAGAGCACATTTTTCCATTTCTTTAGGTCTTTTATTGTGTCTGGCAGAAATGTTCCGTAGTTTTCTTTGATGAGGTCTTTTGTATCTCTAGTTAGGTTCACTCCCAAATATCTCAATTTGTGGTTTCTTCCATCTTTTTAATGCTTCCTGGATCACTGAATATTCTGCTTAAAGCATCCTTAAGGATTGCATCTTGCGGCTTGAATTTGTTCTTCAGTTCTTTCAGCTTAAGAAATACAGAGTGAGTTTGGGCCTTTTGATTTTCCGACTCCAGCACTTTGCACATCTCATTATAATTTTTTTTGTTTTGTCTTCTCGTGCTGCTCCTTGAAATCTTCTGTTCATTTCCTTAACTTCCTGATTCCTTTCATTTGCTTTGGTTTCTTGACACTGTAACACAATATACAGAGTCTCTATTGACATCCTTTTCAGTCTTTTCTTCTTCCTCTGTCATTGCAATGACCTCCTGCATTTTTCATGATATTCCTTATATCTTCCCAAAGCTCATTTAGTCATCATTGATTAGTGTTCAAGGCCTCAAACCTGTTCCGGAGATGTTTTTTCAATTTAGGTGGGATAGACTCAAGGTCAAATTTTTATTCTTGTGATTGGACCTAATTTTCTTTAGCTTTAGTATGAACTTGCATATGTGTAGTTGATGGTCTGTTCCACAATCAGTACCTGGCCTAGTTTTCACAGCTCACATTGAGCTTCTCCAGTGATTCTTTCCACATTTGTAGTTGATCTGATTACTGTGTGTACCATCAGGTGAAGTCCATGTGGATTCCTGTGTGTATATCATCAGGTGAAGTCATGTGTATAGTTGCTGCTTATGTTTCTTATAAAAGGTATGTGCAATTAATAAATCATTGATTTTACAAAATTTCATCATTCTCTTTCTAGTCTCATTTCTGTTACCAAGTCCATACTTTCCAACTAATAATCCTTCTTCCTTGTTCTTAACTTTTGCATTCCAGTCACCCATTATTATTAATGCATCTTGGTTCCATGTTCTATTGATTTCCCACTGTAAAAGTTTGTCAAAATCATCCATTTCCTCATCTTTGGCACTGGTTGTTGGTGCATATATCTGAATGATAGTGGTATTAAACAGACTTCCTTGTATGTGTATGGATATTATCATGTTGCTCACAGCATTGTATTTCCTGATGAATCTAGAAATGACCTTTTTAACTATAAATGCAATCCCGTTTTTTCTCACCATTTCATCTCCAGCATAATAGATTGTATGATTGTCTAATTCAAAATGTCCTATGTCAATCCATCTTATTTTTCAGCAGAGAATTGCCAGAAGTCCAGGCTGGGTTTAGAAGGGGTCTGGGTACTAGGGATATTGTAGCTGATGTTAGATGGATCTTAGCTGAAAGCAGGGAATACCAGAAGAATGTCTATCTGTGTTTCATTGATCAAAGGCATTTGACTGTGTGGATCATAACAAACTGTGGCTGACTCTGAGAAGAATGGGAATCCCAGAACATTTAATCGTGCTAATGCAAAACCTATACTTGGACCAAGAGGCAGTCGTCAGAACAGAGCAGGGTAACACCACATGGTTCGAAATTGGGAAGGGTGTACCCCAGGGATGTGTCCTATCTCCATACCTTTTCAACCTGTATGCAGAGCAGATTATCCGAGAGGCTGGGTTCTATGAGGAGAAGTGTGGCGTCAGGATTGGTGGAAGATCTATTAACAATCCGAGTTATGCAGATGACACAACCCTGCTTGCCGAAACTAGGAGGACCTCATGCACGTGCTGCAGAGGGTCAAGGACTGCAGTCTTCAGTATGGACTGAGGCTCAATGTCAAGAAGACAAAGATTCTCACCACTGGACCAATTGGTAGCATCAGAATGGATGGTGAAGAGATTGAGATTGTTCACAGCTTCAGTTTGCTCGGCTCTACAGTCAACACTCTTGGCACCAGCAGCAAGGAAATTAAAAAAACACGTATTGCGATGGGAAAGTCTGCTGTTAAGGACCTCTCTAAAGTACTCAAGAGCAACGGTATCTCTCTGGAGACTAAGGTGCACCTGATACAGGCCAAGGTCTTTGCAATCACTTGTTATGCATCAGAGAGTTGGACAATGACTAGGGAGGATAGAAGGAGAATTGATGCCTTTGAGCTGTGGTGCTGGAGAAGAGTATTGAATGTACCATGGACTGCTAGGAAAACAAACAGATTCATCCTGGAGAGGGTTAAACCAGGCTACACCTTGGAGGCAAGGATTCTGGGGCTTCATCTGACATACTTTGGACATGTTGTAAGGAGGGACAGGTCCTTGGAGAGGGTGGAGGAACAGCACAGGAGGGGAAGACCCTCTATGAGGTGGATTGATTCAGTGACTGGGGTAATCGGGATGGGTGTGTCCGAGGCAGTGTGACTGGCAAAGGATAAAGCAGGGTTTAGGGCTCTTGTACATAGGGTTGCTATGAGTTGCAAACAACTCGACGGCACATAACAACAACAACAACAATATGTAATATTTATGTATTCCATAACTATGGCCTTATAATTAATCTGGTAGAGCACATTATCATTCCTTAACTTCATTTTTAAATTATTACTTTTTTAATGTTTCCCCTTCTTTCCCACATGAACTCTAGCATAAAATGATTAGATTCCATGAAAAAACTTTGTTGGGATTCTGTTTACAATTAATTCAAAGTCTATTCTAATTTAAGGGGAGAATTTACATGTACACAATTTGGAATTGTATCTTTCCCTATTTTAATGTGTAGATTTTATCCCTGAGTGCATCTTATATATTTCCACTCAAGTTGTTGTTGTTATGTGCCGTCGAGTCGTCTGCGACTCATAGCGACCCTAGTTCTACCTAGGTTGCCCTTTCTGTTAGTCTGCGTGTGTTCTGTTGTGCATAGGTTTTTCAGAGGCCTGCTATTTCAGAAGTGGGTGGCCAATCCTTCTTCCTAGTCTGTCTTAATCTGAATGTTCAGATTTAGAGGACAAGAGGTCTTGGATATACTCCTTTGTATTTTCACCTAAACACTTATTATTAATGGTAACTTAAGAAGGGGAAATACATTAACATTTAAAATTGCTTTCTTCTCTCTTACCCAGATCATGTATCTCAAATGCCAAATTCTGCTGATTGTTATTTCTTATGTCAATTTTTTTTTCTTTTTGTTAGATTTCCATTCATTCCTTATTGCACTTTTCTCCCTGCTTATCTGTAAATTCTTATGATTTTTTTTAGGTGATAGTCATATAGTCTGGAAATAACATTAACAATTTTTCCATTCTTTTTATGATATCTAGTGCTGTGGGCCATGGTCTTCTCAATCATTTGTGCAACAGAAAACTGGACAATGAATAAAGATGGCAAAAGAAAAATTTATGCCTTTGAATTGTGATGCTGGAGCAGAGTATTGAATATCCCATGGATGGCCAAACAAACAGATATGTCCTAGAGAAAGTGCAGCCAGAGTGCTACTTGGAGGCAAGGATGGTGAAGCTTTGTCTCACATACTTTGGATGAGTTACAAGGTGAGGCTATTCCTAGAAAAGGGATATCATGCTTGGAAAGATGGAGGGTCAGTGAAGGAGGGGAAGACTCCCAAGGGGATAAATTGACACAATGACTGCGGCAATGGGCTCAAATGTATCAGAAATGATGAGGATTGCACAGGATAAGGCAAGATTCAAGTCTGTTGTTCAGAGGGTTAAGTTGTACTCAACCTGATGGCACCTAACAACAGTGTGGTGGGTTGAATTATATCCCCTAAAAAATACGTACTGAAAATCCTGGGCCCCTGAAACTGTGAATATAATCCTGTTTGGAAGTAGAATTTTTCTTTTGCTCTGTTAACGAGGTCATATCACAATAGGGTGGGTCCTAAACCTAATTACTATGCGTTATAAAAAGCACATAGCCCCAGAGACATATGTGAGGATTACTAAAGCCAAAGAAAACCAAAGCATTTTTAGAGTTATCAATAAACTTCTCTAGAACTGAGACCCTGATTTCAACTTCTAGACTCTAAAAATGTGAGAAAATAAAAGTTTTCCACCTTAAGCCATCCTCTAAAAACAGCAAGGATTGCATGGGGGGTGGCCATATCTGACTTTTACCAACTCCACAAATGCAAAGTGTTCCTATTAACCACATTCTCATGAAGTCAGACATGTTACCCATGTTCCTGCAACTCTTTCTAAAAATTGCAACACCAAGTTTATTGCTTTCCTGAGTCCAAGATTCATGATGATCCAAGATCCAGCATGATGTCCCTCTCTAAGGAGTGGTCCCTCCTTGCAACATGCCCAAAGTATGTCAGATGGAGCTTCAGAATCCTTGACTCCAAGGAGCAGACTGGTTTCATTCTTTCCAGGATGAATCTGTTTATTTTCTTAGCAGTACATGGTACCCTCAATACTCTTCTCCAGCACCACAGCTCAAAGGCATCAATTCTCCTTCTGTCTTCCCTAGTCATTCTGCTGCTTTCTGATGCATAGCAAGTACTTGCAAAGACCATGGTCTGGATCAGGTGCACCTTATTCTCCAGACTGACATCATTGCTCTTCAGTACTTTGGCATGGTCTCTGACAGCAGACTTTCCCAATGCAATTTGTCTTTTGATTTCCTCGCTGCTGGTACTTAGCAGTGTTGATTGTGAAGCCAAGCAAACTGAAGCTGTTAACAATCTCAATCTTTTTTTTTTAAACAGTCTCAATCTCTTAATGTCTATCATGATGCTGCCTATCATCCCAGTGGTGAGAGTCTTGATTGATCAAGTAGTTTTCTTGATATTGAGCTTCAATCCATATCTAAGGCTGTAGTCCTTGACCTTCTGCAGCAAACTATTGTTATTGTTGATTACCTTCAAGTCGAGCACAACTCATAGTGACCCCATGAACAAAAGGCCTGAAGCCCCTCTACAACCATCAACATTTATCAAATTCATAGAGTCCTGCCAGTTATGACTTCACCTTTCCCATAAATTGGTCCACAAACTTGGGCAAAGGCTCTTAGCTCTGATTCTCCATAAGATAGCAGTTCTAAGGTCCCTTCTGTGTCGTGTCAAGTCTCTGGTTCTTTGCTGCAGCTGCTATGGCTGCTGCTCCCAAAGACCCTAGTCCGGCTGGTGCAAGAATCTCTGGTCTCAAATTACAAACTGCATGCTCTTGTTGCATCTTAGCTGGTGGTGAGATTCTCAAATTCTGCTGTTGTATATGCTTAATTTAATGAATGGATTCAATTAGTCTCACCAATCCCCTGTCCACAAGAAGTAGGACTAGTCAATCCCTTTGTGAATAGTCAATGGCTAGGGAAACCATTCCGAAGACTAAACCACACGTCCACTTGAACTTTTTTTTAACAACAATACTAGGTAACTAAAATATCTCGACTTACTTTACTATCTACGAGATCTAATTCATCTTTAAAAGAAGCTTTGATAACAGGCTTGTTTTTTACTTGTTCTTGATTCTCTAGATTCTGTCTTATCACTAAGTATCAGGTTTCTTGAGGTTTGTGGTAGATGCATGTGAAAAAGACTATTGATTCTTCTTTTCAGTATTCACTCCCTGACATCTGGTCAGTTGTGACTCACATCCTCCATTAAGTTTACAAGGTTGTAAATTGCAAATGAAGGCAAGAGCCAATCTTTCTCCTAAGGAAATGTTGGTAGATTCAAACTTCTAGAAATGCACAGCCTACCGACCATGTAACTAGACCCTAGTTTCTCATTTTCCTCAGTAGCATCTTTGAATTTCATCTGATTCACAAAAACAAAGAAACAAAATACTTACATTTCCCAGCCTTGTTCAACTAGGTGAAGCCACATAATTTAGTGCTAGACATTTGGATGTTTACAAAAGTGATGTAAACCTACAACTAGGAGAGAACAAAATAGATGAATGGGACCTTCTAAGAATCAAATCCCTATGCACATACAAAAACTTCTCCAATAGGGTAAAAGGGAAACCCAAAGACCGGGAAGAAAATATTGGGTAATGATGTATCTTATAAGGGACTCATATCTAAAATTTATAGATTACTCCAGCACCTCAACAAGAAAAAGGCAAACAACTCAATTACAAAAAGGGCACAGGATATGAATAGACATTTCACCAAAGAAGGCATTCAGATGACAAACACATGGCATGTTCAAAATACCTAGCTATCTGAGATTAAAATAAAAATAACTATGAGATATCATCTCACCTGAACAACAATAGCAATGTTCAATAGAGCAGCAAACAATGAATGTTGATGAGGTTTTGGAGAGATTGGAACCCTAATTCACTGCTGGTGGAAGTGTAAAATGACGCAATCTCTATAGAAAGCAGTATGGAACTTTCTAAAAAAGTTAGACATAGTAATACCATTTGACCTAGCAATGCCACTACTGGAAATAAACCCTAAAGAAACCAGAAGCATCATCCAGATATATGCACGCCCATGTTTATGGCTGCATTATTTACAATAACTAAGAGATGGAAGCAACCCAAGTGCTCATCAACAAACTAATGGATTAAAAAAAACCAAAAACAACCTGTTGTATATACATAAAATGGAATACTACTCAGCACTGAAAAACAATGAATTCATAAAACATAATACAACGTGGGTAACCCTGCAGAACATTCTGCTAAGTGAAATATCTCAGTCACAAAAGAACAAATACTGCATAGCACCACTGACAAAAGGGTATGGGAGAATAGGATAAGAGTGGAGAGATAATGAACATTGCACTGGAACAGAGTGGGGGAAAGAGACTGTTTAAAAGGAATATATGATTAGGCATTATATGTACGACAACACCCCAGAATAAGGGGTACACTGCAAAGAGGACTGGGGAGAGGTTAAGGAGGGAGGTAACTGTGCAACAGTGAATGAACAGTTAAAAAATAAAACAAAAAGTGAACTGGGGGAGGAGGAAGTATGGAGAGGGGGTAAAAATGTGCAACAATACATGAATAAAAATCTAACTTTTCTTAAAATCACAATTAAAATAAAAATTTTTATTAAAAGTGGTCTGACAAAAATTTGAGTAATATCCCTTAAGAAAGAGAACATATAATCGTCTTTCATTTTCTCCTTCCCACTGATTGGAATGCAGATGTGCTGACCAAAATGAAGAAATGACACTGGGCACGAAAGTAAAATCACATAAAACATTAAGAAATGACAGGAAGAACTTGGCTCTGAGCCATTTAATGAGACTTTTAGATGGCAGAACAATAGCGTTCCATCTATTGGGGAGTTTTCGGATGCTGACAGCTAACTTGAATAATAGGCAATTTCCAATCAGGCAAGTTTTCTTTCTTAAATAAAACAATCCCTCATTAATTGCTCACTTTTATTAATAGGGCAAATGATTTCAATATATTTTTAGTGTTCAAGCATCTCTGAGATTCTGTCATGATTTATTTTAGAGATTGCAGTTATGAGAATATTTTCTTATTTCCCCCCACGTTTCTTTCTTTTTTAATTGGTTTGCAAACAAGAATTCATTTACACCATGTTTCATTCATGTACATTATGTTTTATACAATCTTTCATTTACATTGTTTCACACAATCATTAATCTATATGTATTTTATATAATTATTTACTGTTGATTTATGCTAGTGGTACCCCACCTTTTTGAATCCCCATTACTTCTTTCCTGTTCCTACACACACACACACACACACACACACACACACACATCCTCCTACTAAACTCTGCTATTGTAGTGATTTCCAACCTTTCCCATTTTCTACCCCCTTCCTTTTTAGACATCTTTACACATCTTACTAGTTTTCCTTCTATTTTGACAATAATCATCTTATGCAGTATTTGTCCTTAAGAGACTTAGTTCACTCAGCATTCTAGACTCTCCCATGAAATATAGTATTTTACAAAATCCTTAGTAATTACTTAGTATTCCATTGCATAAGTGTACCACAATTTCTCAACCATTTGTTCATGGGTATTTGGGCTGCTTCCAGTTTCTTCTATTGTGAATAAACTACTATAAACATAGATGGACACATCTCCATTCATGTCTCAGTTTTCATTTCCTTGGGGTATATTCCTAGCACTGGGCCATATGGAAATTTTAAAAAAATGTAAGTGAAAGTCTACAAATTATATTGGATCTTGTTCAGCCAGTCATAGACATACTGTTTTATAACATTAATTACCAGTAATTAGTGGAATTAATAGGGGGCTCCAATGACCTAGTGGTAATGGATTGCACTGCCAATCAATCCAAAGCCATATAGTTCAAATCTACCAGCTGCACCATGCAAGAAGAATGAGCCCTCTCCTCTCGTGCAATTAACTGCCTCTGAAAATCCACTGAAAGGTCAGTTTATGAGTCAGTTTAATTTTTGTCACTATTTTTCTATCACTTTTTATTCATTTGTTTATTTATAACCTCTTTGTATTTTAAGTGTATCTTATAAGTAATACAGGACTGATTTTTTAAAAATCTTCTTAAGAACTTCAAATTGTGGCTAACCTTGAGAAGAATGGGAATCTCAGAACACTTGACTGTGTTCATACAAAACCTATACTTAGACAAGGAGGCAGAACAGAGCAAGGAAATACTGCATGGTTCAAAATTAGGAAGGGAGTCGTCAGGGCTGTGTCCTGTCTCCATAATTTTTCAATCTGTATGAGGAACAAATCATTTGGGATGGGGGTTTTCTGAGGAGAGTGTGGCATCAGGACTGGAGAAAGATTCATCATCAACCTGCATTATGCAGATGATAAAACCTTGCTTGCCAAAACTAAGGAGGACCTGAGGCATTTGTTGAAGAAGGTCAAAGACTACAGCCTTCAATATGGATTGAAGCTCAACATGAAGAAAAGACTCTCACCTCTGGGCCTACTGGCAACACAATGATAGAGAAGAGGTCGAGGTTGTTAACAATTTCAGCTTTCAACAATTAACACTATCACCACCAGCAGTCAGGAAATCAAAAGAAAAACTGCGTTGGGGAAGTCTGCTGTCGAGGACCTCTCCAAAGTGCTAAAGAGCAATGACGTCAGTCTAGAGATGTAGGTGTGCCTGATCCAGGCCATGGTCTTCTCAACTACTTGCTATGTATCAGAGAGCTGGGCAATGACTAACGATAACAGAAGAAGAGTTTATGCCTTTGAGTTGTGGTGCTGGAGAACAGTATTGAACATACTATGGACTGCCAGGAGAAATGTTTTAGAGAGGGTGAAACCATGCTTCTTCTTGGAGACAAGGATTTTGAAGTTCTGTCTCACATACTTTGGGCATGTGGCCAGAAGGGACCAGTCCTTGGAGAAGGATATCGTGCTTGAAAGCGTGGAGGGACAGCGCAGGAGAAGACCCAGGATGAGATGGACTGACATGATAACTGGGGCAATGGCATTAGGTGTGTACAGGGTAGGGTTCAGAGCTAATGTACATAGAGTCACTATGAGTCTCAGGTAACTTGATACGGCACATAACAATAACAACACTTAAGAATTTCTGGTGTTTAATAGGCAAGTTCAACATTTTAATATAGGTACTCTAGTTATTAATATCTATTTTGTGCTATGTTGTTGGTTTACAATTTAACTTTTCCCCATCAATTTTAAATTGTGTTCCCAACCTTTGTCTAATATAATAATACTGTTGTTAAGATCATAGTACACAACAGAGTTTGCATTCAAGTATCTGGAAATCTAAATTTTACACTCCTAGAAATTGAAGGGCTGACTCTATGGATGTATGTACCTAAATTTTTAATAGATATTTTCAAATTGCCTTACCAATTTCATTTTACCAATGTATGTGAATTTTTATATCTTCACATAATGAGTTGTTGTGACTATGTGACCTTGAGTTGTTTGTGACTCGTAGGGACCCGATGTACAACAGCCCTATAACCTGCTCTATCCTGTGCCAATCTTATTGTCTCTGACACATCTACTCCCTAGTCACTGAATTAACACACCTCATTGAAGGTCTTCCTTTCTTGCACTGTCTCTCCACCCTCCAATGAGCAGCCTGCTTTCACCCTCTCCAAGATGAATCTGTTTGTTCTTCCAGCAGTCCATGGTATACTCAATACTCTTCTCCAGCACTACAGCTCAAAGGCATCAATTCTCCTTTTAACATTCCTAGTTATTGTACAGCTTTCTGATGCATAGCAAGAAATTGCAAAGACCATGGCCAGAATCAGGCACACCTCAGTCTCCAGACTAACATCATTGCTCTTCAGTATTTTGGAGAGGTCTCTGACAGCAGACTTTCCCAATGCAATTCATCTTTTAAATTTCCTGGCTGCTGATATCAAGAGTCTTTACTGTGGAGCCAAGCAAACTGAAGCTGTTAACAATCTCAATCTCTTCATCATCTATCATGATGCTGCAAATAAGCCCAGTGGTGATAATCTTTTTTTTCTTGATGTTGAGCTTCAGTCCATATTGAAGGTTGCAGTCCTTGACCTTCTGCAGCAAGCATTTCAGGTCCTCCTCATTTGCAGCAAGCAGGGCTGTGTCATCTGCATAATGCAGATTGTTGATGAGCCTTCTTCCAATCCTGATGTCACATTTCGCCTCAAATAGCCCAGCCTCCAGGATAATCTGTTCTGCATATAGATTAAAAAGGTATGAAGATAGGACACATCCCTGGAGCACACCCTTACCAGTTGTGAACCATGCTGTATTTCCTTGCTCTGTTCTGACGTCTGCCTTCTGGTCTGAGTAGAAGTTTTGTATAAGCAAAATCAAGTGTTCTGGGATTCTCATTCTTCTCAGAGTTAGTGCAGTTTGTTGTGATCCACACAATCAAATGCCTTTGCAGACTTTGTTAGCAAATTTTTTTCTCATTATCAATCTTATAAAATTTTACATTTCTTTAACTTTTTAAATTGTGATTTAAGTTTGCAAAGTTTGCAAAGCAGATTGGTTTTCCATTGAACCAGTTATATACATCTCATTTCATAACACTAATTAAAATACCTGAAATGAAATTTTGCTTTTTCTGCTTCCTCCCTGCAATTCTCATCTCCATTCAACCTTCGGCCCTACTTGTGGTATTTATGGCTTATTGCTCAAAATGGCTTTCCTAGTTACTGACTTTGACTTTGCCACGTGGATGGGCAGGAATATAACTAGGGCATGTCAATCTATCCACAAGTGGACTTGTTAGTCTTGCCACTAAACTGAGCTGATTCAGCAGCAGAATTTGATAATTTCATCATCAGCAAAGAAGTAAAACATACAGTATGCACCCTTCAGGTCCAGAGATTCTTGCACCAGTCCCACCTATACGAGAGCAGCAGCAGCTCAAGAGGAGAAGCAAAGACCTGACTTGAGACAGAGCTGACCTTCAGACTGCTACTCCAAGAACCCAGAGCTAGGAGCTTTTAACCAAGTTTGTTGGAGGACTGGAGGGGAGACGCCATAATTGGCAGGACTAACACTGGCTTAAAACTGTGAGGCTGAAGAGTCTGTGAGCACTCTGTGGAAGCTGTTTTGACTCAAAAATTGTATTCTTTTGCCAACTGAAATTGTATCCTGTTGTTTTGTCTACCATCGATTTAGAACCGACCCATTGCTGACTCTCCAGTGAGTTTTCAGAGGCAATTAAATTGCAGAGGAAGAGATTTCCATCTTTCTTCTGCAGAGTAGTTGGTGGATTTGAACAGTCTCCACTTCATGATTGCAGTGCAACTCCTTACCAGCAGGCCACCACAACTTTCTTAATAAACCTCATGTTTTTTAGTATGGTTCTGTGTGCTTTGTGAGATACTGCAATGGATTTTGAACCCAGTAGAAGAGTAAAATTGGTTTTGAAATTAGTTTGAAGAATTATGGGAGCATGGTGGGGACACACCTGACCTCATGGGAATTAATTTTGTATTGGGGATCCTATTGATGTGGGCAGTTTCCCTTTGTGGTATTAGTACAGGTCAGATATGGCTATCTTCATGTCACCCTTGCTCCTTTTATTCCATCCTACCTTCAGAAGTTTATGCTTCAGCAAATACTGCTGCTCATTTGAATTCATATAGTTGGTTATTCTAAAACATGTTTGTCTCCCTGGTGCCAATGGTCACCTTATTTTGTTGTTATTAAGGGGTGTCTCATCGCTTATGAACCATAGTGCCCCTGTCTTTATCATCGCAAACACACTGAACCCATTTCCACAGTCACTATATCAATCCCTATTTTTGAGGGTTTTCCTCTCTTTCTGACCCTCCACCTTTCCAAGCATAACATCCCTCTCCAAGGAATTGCCTCTCCTAACAGCATGCCCAGAGTATGTGAGATGAAGCTTCTCCAACCTTGCCTCTAAGGAGCACCCTGGTTGCACTTTCTCCAAGACATATCTGTTTGTTCTTTTGGCAGTCCAATGGGTATTCAGTAAATTGCTCCCACAACACAACTCAAAGGCATTAATTCTTCTTCTGTTATCCTTATTCATTGTTCAGCTTTCAGACATATAGCAGGTGATTGGAAAGACTGGCTTGAAATTAATGACATACTTTGATAATTTGCACATTCTGTTGGATTGCTTTTTTTGGAGATGAGATGAACCTCTTCCAGTTAGGTAGCCAGGTAGCTGTCTTCTAAATTTCCTGGCACAGACTAGGGAGCATCTCCCAGGTTACATCTGTTAGTTGAAACATGTCAGCATTCCGTCAATTCCTGGGGCCTTATTTTTCGCCAATGTCTTCTTCAATGCATCTTAAACTTCATCTCCCCATTGGCTCATTATCATATGCTACTTCTTGAAATATTTCAAAGTTGATAAATTTTTTTGTGTGTGGTAGAGTGACTGTGTAGTCTTTCCATTGTTTTTTGATGCTTTCTGGATCATTCAAGACTTTTCCCATAGGGTCTCTCAGTATTAGAACTTGAGGTTTGTATTTGTTTTTCAGTTTTTTCAACTTGAGTTGAAAGCTGAGTGCCTAAAGAGCAGAAAATCAGACATGGGGGACAGCGCCATAAGCGTCTCTCTGAATGGGCCAGAGAGAGTAAATATAGCACAGCCTCTCATTGCCCCAAAGCAGAAAGCATATAAAGAGCCTGTAGCCCAGCCTCATGGTGCCTCTAGAACCACTTCAACAGCAAAAAGGTAATTTATTCATTGCTGACTCACAGTTGTGGTGCAGAGACTGGGGATTATTAGTGAAGAAAGTTGGAGAATGGGGGAGGTAAAGAATACAAGTTATGTTTTAGTTCGAGTTCCAAAGAACAACTCCTCAGTTAGTCCAGACTCTGGTTTCAGCTTAACAGTCAAATTCAAATCATCCAGCAAGTAGTTATAAGTCAGGTTCTCTTTCAAACATCTGGTAAAAATAGCAAAAGCATCTAACTGCATCTTTGTCTGCTTACACCTTGCTACAGTTTCTTGACATAGCAATACCATAGTCTCTCCACCACAAGGTTCTTGTTCTCACCGAGGTCTTGTTCCAGTCTCCCTCAAGTCTTGCTCCCCAGTGTGGGAAACACTCTTTTATCATAGTCTCACAGCTGTTGATGATTTGCAAGGTATTGCTGATTTACAAGTCCATGTGTCTGCAGTTAATACAGCTGGAATCCAGAGGAGGCTAACTGTAATGGCTAAACAAAGCCAACTTTTAGTTAAACACCACATCAAGTGAATTATTCTCTTTATATTCTTCAACTTCAGTTCAGACCATCAATCACTTATGTGCTAGTTAAAATTTTCATTGAAGAGAACGAAAACAAGTCCACAAGAAACAAAACATGACCTTGAATCTATCCCAACTGAATTAAAAATCATCTCAAGAACAGATTTGAGGCATTGAACACTAATTACATCAAATACATCATCTATGAAGAGACAAAGACAGAAGAGGAAGAAAGCCTAAAACAGAAGTCAGGAAAGTCTGTGAAAATGGCACTAGAGAATGGAGAAGTCAAAACAAAATAAAGAGTAAAAGAGATGAACAGAAAATGTCAAAGGACAGTTCAATAAGACAAAACAAAGTATTACACTGGAAAGCAAGTTGAGCCAAAGATGTGTGTTTTGTTTCAAAGGTTCAAAAGTAACTAAGGATCCATCGTTTCTGGGCTTCTCAAAGTTTCAGATGAACTAGTCATCTTTTTTTTTAATGTTTTGAGTATTTTAAGTTTCTTTTATTAGTGTAGCACATTTTAATTCCTTTTATGCAAACTATTTTATTGGATTGCTTGTATTTTTTCCTTATTAATTTGAAAAACAAATTTATACATCAAAAATAAAAGTTCTTTATCTCATGGGGCAAACTTTGTTCCTAGTGAACTTTTAGAATTTTAATGATCCTTGCTTTACTGTCTTCTCCCCTAACCCTCTTTCATTCCTCATGCCAAAATAATATTAAAAAGAATTATCCTTCATTTTCTTTTGATGCTTTTATAGCTTCATTTTACTTAGGATTAAATCTGTGAACCACTTAGAATCTTTGTTGGCATAAGAATAGCAGTACAAAGCCAGCTTTTATGGCCAAGGTTGAGTTTTCAAAATAAAACATACTTACTAACATTTTATGCACAATTAAAACACATTGATAAGCTATATGTTAAGCTGTCAGAAATATTAGTTGTTCAGTATCTCGTTGCCCAATCAGTGTGTTAGACTAGTTTTTAAGCACTTTTGCAATAGAAAACAATGAACCTAGTGTTCACATTGATTCCTTTCTCATGTTAACAGTGGGATGCTCTAGAAAGACAATAAACCCGGAAGTAATGGAATTAACTTCTAGTCATGGCTGTGCTCTAAGTATTGTCAGCCTGAGCAAGTTCATCAACTTCACTGTCTTCTTTATTTGTATAATGGAAACTATAACTCTTCAACCTCATGCTCTGCAAAACTGTCTAGAAGACCAAATTATTTAAGCTTATCTTAATGTTCCTAAAAGTTCTTTCCCAGAGAACGTTTGAAACCAAAACCAATTCTGATTCCTATCAACTATACAGAACAGGGTAGAACTGCCCGACAGGTTTCAGAGGTTATAATCTTTAAGGATTTGATGGCCAAGTCTTCTTTTGTGGACTCACGAGTGGATTCAAACTGCCAACTTTTGGTTAACAACCAACCACTTAAACAAGCATTTTACATAATGTTTACAGCTTTGGAGGCTAACCTTTCACCTCATTTCATTTTGTTTCCATCTGGCTTCTTCAGTCTTTGTTTATTTATTTACATATAGATTCTTTTTCTCTGTCTTGTTCCTCTGCAGTCATGATTCATTCTGAAGTTCTGAGTGACTTTTGTTCTGGCGTTTCTTTCAAAGTTTCTATCTCTCAGATTGAGGGAGGTAGGACCGAGTCCAGGAAATAAAATAGAATAAAATTTTTTGTGCTAAAGTTCTCAAGCATGTTGCCTTTCTCCAGTCCACAACTGTTCCTAAAATGATGACCTTGACAGGTATCAACCTATCCAATTGAAAGCAGCAGATAGAGAGACATCCCTGTTTCTTTCAGCACTGAACTTCTAATAGGGCCCTTGTTTCTGTCCCTTTTATTTGAGTTCAGTGGCTCCCTCCAGCTACAAGCATTCACCAGGTTTCTGTCTGAGAGACCATCTAGCTTGAATAGCAATAGTGTATGCATGTGCTGTCATTGCCACTCATGAGTAAATTCTTCATAGAGTCTGTAGAGTTGCCTAGATTTCTCTTACAGGTACAGTTATCCTAGAACAGGACTAGCTTCACGGGTGTAAAACTTGTCTAGTCACCTGGGACCTCAATTGCAGAAGGACCCTCTGCTTGATTTAATGCTCTGTTGTTGCTATCCTGAAATTTTTCGTAATTTTAAAATCAAATCTCAAATTTTCCTTTTGCACCTGTCTCTACAAATTGTGTAGTTGATTTTATCTTAGAAAATGTCATGGTCTAATGTATTATGTGTTAACCAGCTAACTGAAAGACCAGTGGTTCATATCTGCCAGCCACTTGAAGGTGTAAGATGGGCAATCTCTTTCTGGGAAGATTTACTGCTATGGGAACCTGATGGAAGATAACCAGTTAGATTTGACAAATTAGCAGTGAATTTCTTATTTTAGGAAAAACAGAGACTAGTATAAGTACTTGGCTAAGGTAGTAGGCTTGCTTCTTGGGAATCCAGAGTAACAATTAGGAGTATTTGTTTAAAAATAAAATTTCAAATGTAATGCCATATTCGATAAAACTTACCCCTGTGGGATACTTCCCATACATATAAAGAAAATATTTTAGTGTTTTGAGAAAGGGAGAAATTAACTGAATAATATTACTACCAGCAGAGAAATGCCAGAAGTCCAGGCTGGGTTTAGAAGGGGGTTGTGGTACTAGGGATATTGTAGCTAATGTTAGATGGATCTTAGCTGAAATCAGGGAGTACCAGAGGAATGTATATCTGTGTTTCATTGACTATGTAAAGGCGTTTGACTGTGTGGATCATAACAAACTGTCACTGATTCTGAGATGAATGGAAATCCCAGAACACTTAATTGTGCTAATGCAAAACCTATACTTGGACCAAGAGGCGGTTGTCAGAACAAAACAAACATTGCATGGTTCAAAATTGGGAAGGGCGTACGCCTTTTCAACCTGTATGCAGAACAGATTATCCAAGAGGCTGGGCTCTATGAGGAAAAATGTGGGGTCAAGATTGGTGGAAGATCTATCAACAATCTGCATTATGCAGATGACATAACCCTGCTTGATGAAACTGAGGAGGACTTGAAGTGCTTGCTGCAGAGGGTCAATGACTGCAGCCTTCAATATGGATTGAGGCTCAATGTCAAGAAGACAAAGATTCTCACCACTGGACCAATTAGCAGCATCAGGATGGATGGTGATGAGATTGAGATTGTTCACAACTCTGTTTTGCTTGGCTCCACAGTCAACACTATTGGCACCAGTAGCCAGGAAATTAAAAGACGTATTGCCATGGGAAAGTCTGCTGTTGGGGATCTCTCCAAAGTACTGAAGAGCAATGGTGTCTCTCTGGAGACTAAGGTGCATCTGATACAGGTCATGGTCTTTGCTATCACTTGTTATGCATCAGAGAGTTGGACAGTGACTAAGGAGGATAGAAGGAGAATTTATGCCTTTGAGCTGTGGTGCTGGAGAAGAGTATTGAGAGTACCAGGGACTGCTAGGAAAACAAACAGGTTCATCCTGGAAAGTGTTAAACCAGGTGGTTCCTTGGAGGCAATGATTTTGAGGCTTCATCTAACATACTTTGGACATGTTGTAAGGAAGGACTGGTCCTTAGAGAGGGACATCATACTTAGTAGGGTGGAGGGACAGCACAGGAGGGGATGGCCCTCTATGAGGTGGATTTATTCAGTGACTGGCACAGAACAGAGCAGAGTTTAGGGCTGTTGTACATAGGGTTGCTATGAGTTGCAAGCGACTTGACAGCACATAACAACAGCAACAACAACATGTATTTGATAATACAGTAGTGACTAGTCACATGTGTGGGGAAAGATGGGCAATCTCCCCTCATGCGATTAACTGCCTCTGAAAATTGGCTGGAAGGTCAGCCATGGGTCTATTCTGACATGACAGTACACAGCAACAACAGTCACATATATTACTATGAATCAAAATGTAGCTACTGAAAACTTGATGTAGCTAATACAATTGAGGGAGCTCTGGTATGCTGCAATCCCCAAAGCATGCAGTTTTAATCCATCGGCTGCTCTGTGGGAGAAGAATGGGCCATCTCCTCTCATCTGATTTACTGCCTCTGAAAACCCGCTGGAGGGTCAGCTATGGGTTGTTTCTGCCTTGATGGTACACAACAACAACAACAGTATGATTGGAGAACTGAACTTTGAATCTCAATTTTAATTATTTAAAATTTAAAGTTAGTTCATTAAAATAAAATAATGGGGCAAAATTTTTTTTTAAAAATTTAAAGTTAATGGCCATGTGGGACTCAAGCTCAAGCTCATTGTCATTGAGTTGGAACCAACTTGTAGCTGACCCTTCATTAGGTTTCTGGCACAAGAGGAGACTGTCCATCTTTTTCCAGAAGAGGTAGTGGTACATACGAACCACCAGAGAGATGTCAACTGTGAATTAGTAGCAGAGTTTCCTCTGAACTTTGCCTTCAGAGTTCCCCACATGAGACCACTTGCTACCATATTGGACAGCATAGCTCTGGACAACAAAGAAATTTCTGACCACTGGTGTTTGGGATAGATTTTTCATTAATGATACAGGTAAACTTAGTGTAAGGTTTTGGCAATAAAAGGTTTTTATAAATTCAAATTCATGGACTAATACAGGAGGCAAGGGAACAAAATTATGTTGTTTTTTAAGTGTAAAGTAGATAGTCTTTCTATGTATGAAAGATGAAAGACAGGCATGAAGTGTATTCCTTTAGCCTACAAAGAAGATAATACATACAGGAATGGATTGCTGAAAGACTGCCTCTTCCAGTTCTAAGGGATTAGAGAAAACAAGAAAGACAAAGAAGAGGTGAGGAGGTCAGTGGCCAGAGTCTTGGCAAAGAGTGATGATGTTGAGGAGGAAGAAGTGGGTTGATAGATGATATTGAGCCATCACTCCTGGTACCACATGACTTGGATGCACATGTAATCCAGCAAGTCCCATGTGCTGTGATGAGATGCAGAAGTGTGGAGAGTACAGAGATGGTACCTCAGAGCACTCAGATCAAAATAAAGAGGTAACTATCATAGAAACTTTGAGATGGCTAGAACAATAAATTCTAGAGATAGAAACTACTTCAACTCAACAGGGCAAACCTGAACAACGATATTTCAGTGTTCAAAAGCTCAAAGATCAGAAAATTCAATCATTCCACTATAGATGAGTGAGGATTCAGATTATATCATCTCTGCTTCCATGGAGTCATCTAAGCTTTACAAATCCTCATACATACAGATGCCATCTTGGAGGACAGTAAGGAGATGGACAGAAAATTTAGCAAGACTCAATACTTTACCTAAACAGATTGAGCATTTACGTACAGGGGCTATCTAAATGACTGAACAGAACTAAATTTAACTAAATGAGAATATTTTCAATTTAGTATTTTTTTTTCTCCAGTTCCCAGTGGGTGAGCGGCTGAGTTAAGGACAAATAAAGAAGCTGTGTTTTCTTTGCACATCTGACTATAGAGTGAGTGAACTTGTAACCCCACTATTGATATATCTGGCTTCCTGCCAAGGCAGCATGGCTAGCATTTCTATCCATAGGTTTTAGCAAAGGTCAAGCAGGGGCTAGGGAATGGTACCGACAGTACTGTTCATGGAAAGCCAGCTATACCAATATGATGGCAGAATCATCCATCTAACTTGTAGATGATCTTTGTTCAAAGGAAGTAGCAACTTAATGTGGGAAGGATGTTTTGGGCTTTGCTGGAACTCAGCTTTATTCCAATCACCTGATTGGATATACAGGGAGAAGGCTGTAGACTTGCTGGTCCAGGATCTCTGGAATCAATCAGAGAGGAGTGGTCTGGCAGACTATGGTCTAGTACTTTTTCTCTCAGTACTATTCTATTAATTTTCTTGGGTTTAATGAATTACATCTAGATCTAGGAAGTAAAGTTTACTTTAACAAAATTCTAATGCTTTATGCTTACTTAGATCTAATACCCCATCAGTCGTTTGTCTGTACAGTCCTTTGTGGGCTACACTACCACCTGCAGGCCAGGCCTGAAAAGTGCATGTCCAAGAAAATATAGGAGGAATTTCTGGACCTGAATTTGTCCGGCCAAGTGTTATGTTTCACGTGTTCATGATGTAACAGTTAATTAGATTAAGACAAATCACGGTCCAGGAAGCTATGATGGCTTAGTGGTAAGGAGTTGTGCTGCCAACTCAAGAGGCACACGGTTTGAAACCATCAGCAGCTCCATAGGAAAAAGATATGCAATCTCTTCCCATGCAACTTACAGCCTCTTAAAGCCTGAAGGAAGGTCATATATAAATCAGTTCTGACTCAAAAGCAAATAACATACACAATCTAGCAAAGATATTTATCAATTCATTACATAATTTATTATACACTTCTTCTCCTTAGCTGTTATAATAATTGTTATTTTTTTAAAAAAGGAATAAGACATCTGTTGGTTCTTGTAGGCAGTCAAGAAATCAAAAGACAAATTGCATTGGGAAAGTCTGCTGTCAGAGAGATCTCTAGAGTATTGAAGAGCAATGATGTCAGTCTGGAAACAAAGATATGCCTGATAGAGTTCATGGTCTTCACATCAGAGAGCTGGACAATGACTAAGGATGATAAAAGAATTGATGCCTTCGATTTGTGGAGAGTGTTGGACATATCATTGACTGCCAGGAGAACAAATAGATCAGTCCTGGAGAGGGTGAAACCAAGCTGCTCCCTGAAGGTAATTATTTTAAAGTTCAATCTCACATACTTTGGGCGCATGGCCAGGAGAGACCAGTCTTTAGAGAAGAACATCAGGCTTTGAAGAATGGAGGGACAGCATAGGAGAGAAGACCCAGGATGAGATGGATTGAGTCAGTGACTGGAAAAGTAGGATTGGGTCTATCAGAGACAATGAGATTGGCTCAGGAGAGGGCAGGGTTCAGAGCTATTGTACATAGGATTGCTATGGGTTACAAGTATCTCAATGGCACATTAAAACAGCATCAACAATTGAAGATCCTACCTATGGTTAAGATGTTTAAGCCTGGAACTCATGTGAAATGCCAGGACTAGTTAGTATACATTTGGGCAGTTATTAATGAAGACAGAAAGCAAAGTCATGGGACAGAATGAAATCTCCTACAAAGAGAATGAGTGTGTTTAAAGAAAAGAAGAGGCTTGAACAAATTTTATAACTGGAAACCGAAGGAAGGAAAGAACAGACTGAGAAGAAGTCAGCCAGGGATATTTAGAAAATAGAAGGGAAATCCTGCGAAGGTTAATTGACCTAGAAGATTTGACTGAGTCAATGCTGATGAAAGGTTAAGGAGGAGGAATGCTGAGAAGTAGGAGGAAGACTGGTAATTGTTCAGAGGATTTGGGAGATAGAGCTAATTGGTGGTGTTTTAAGAAAAAAAGGCTTCAGTGTAGTTGTATGGAAGAACAAATGATTGTTGTTTTTTGTTGTTATGTACTGTCGAGTGGCCTGTGACTCATAGTGACCCATGTACAACAGCCCTAAACCCTGCTCTCTCTTATGCCAATCTTATTGTCTCTGATACATCTACCCCCATTACCTCTGTCACTGAATCAATACATCTCATTCAGGGTCTTCCTCTCCTGTACTGTCCCTCCACCCTCGCAAGCATGATGTCCCTCTCCAAGGACTGATGCTGCTTTGCAACGTGTCCAAAGTATGTCAGATGAAGCTTCAGAATCCTTGCCTCCAAGGAGAAGCCTGGCTTCACCTTCTCTGGGATGAACTTGTTTGTTCTCTTAGCAGTCCATGATATGTTCAACACTATTCTCCAGCACCACAGCTCAAAGGCATTAATTCCAAAGACAAATTTTTAGAGAGGACCAAAAAGAACAATGAAAGCAGGAAGTGGAGACACTGAGTATTGACAGAATATTTATATTAGGAATGGTGCTGCATGGGAGCTTGAGGAAGTATTTGGAGGAGGATATGGGTTCTGAGGAGGAAGAATTTATTTTAAGATGGGAAAGAGAACATTTTTATACAGTTGTGTAAAAGACTCAAAACACAATACTGTTGAGAAGGGTGAACTCATTACTGACCCTCCAGCAAGTTTCCAAAGCCTGTAAATCACAGGGAGAAGACTGTTCATCTTCTCTGTAGAGTAGTTGGTGGATCTGAACTGGTAGAGAAAGGCAGCCTTTGGGTTAGCGGCACAACTGGCTATGGATTAAGTCAACAGAGAAAGAGGAAAAATGGCAATGTAGGAGAAAATAGAGGACGACAGAAGCAAAACTTCTGAACAGGTGACAGCAGGGAATTCAGTGCCTACGTAATTTAAACTATAGACAGTTCTTCCATCATAAAGGAAGAAAAGGTAATAAATTAGTAAATTAAATGATAAGAAGTTGGCACAGGTTTCTCCTCATTGCTTCTACTTTGTCATTAAAGTAGAAATGAGGTCTGTTTTACTGGTCCCTTCCAGCTTCTTTCACTGAGATCCTGTCCTTAACTCAGGATTCCAAAACTTAACCTGACTAACTGAATTAGATGACTTTGCTGCTATTGTTAGGTGCCATAGAGTTCAGTGTGACTCATAGTGACTCTATGAACAACAGAAGTGAATCCTGTCATCATGTGCCGTCCTCACCATCTCTGATTCACTTGAGCCTATTGGCTGCAGTCACTGTGTCAATTAATTTTGATGGGGGTCTTCCTCTCTTTCATCAACCCTCCACCTGCATAAGTATGATATTCTTTTCCAAGGAAAAGCATCTCCTAGCAACCTATCCAAAATGTTAGAGACAAAGCTTTGTCATCCTTGCCTTCAAAGGTCACACCAGCTGCATCTTTTCCAAGACATGTCTGTTTTTCTTTTGGCAGTTGATGGGGTTTTCAGTATTCTTCTCCAATACCACAACGCGAAGGCATAATTATTCTTCTGTCATCCTTATTTATTGTCCAGCTTTCAGATGCATACCAAGTAATGGAAAATACCACTGCCTGAATCAGGCATACCTTGTTGTTGTTGTTGTTGTTGCTGTTGTTATTGTTGTTGTTGTTATGTGCCG
>NW_006399895.1:6951921-6960266 GCF_000299155.1 Elephantulus edwardii
GGGCACTTGGGTTGTTTCCAAATCTTTGTTATTGTGAACAAAGAGGTAATAAATACAGGTGTGCATTAATCTGCTTAGGTGGCAGTTCTGGTTTCGTGAGGGTATATTCTCAGTAGTGGAATTGCTGGGCCAAATGGTATTTCTATTTCTAACTTTTTGAGAAAGTGCCATATTGCCTTCCATAGTGGTTTCACCATTTTACACTCCCACCAACAATGAATAAAGGTTCTAGTTTCTCCACAACCTTGTCAGCATTTGTTGTTTGCTGCTTTGTTGAATTTTGCTATTGTTCCTGGGGTGAGATGGTATCTCATAGTTGTTTTGATTTACATCTCTCTTAGAGCTAGGGATTTGAACATTTCTTCATGTGTTTGTTCACCATCTGAATGTCTTCTCTGGTGAAATGAAATTTCTGCTCTTTAAAGCCACCCAGGAGGAAGGAAATCAGGCTAACGCCAACACACAGCAATTCCATATGTGCTAGATTAAAACTGTAATCTGTAGGTATTCCTAACTTAAAAGGAGTCAGGCTATTTCTCCATATAACATGTGATTAAATGAATAAACCAGACACTAAGTTCATGTGCCATGACTACAAATGATGTTGGAATGTTTTGTTTGGAACTACTTTAAGAGTTAGTTTTACACATATGATGATCAGTCACCCCATTTTGCCCAGAGCTGAGGTCTAGATTGTGAAACAAGAGTTTTAAAATAGGGTCAACCTGGACAGACCTTTCTGGTTTACCTGGAATTGAAGGGAACATTTAGTCCTGAAGCTGGGAAAGTTATAGACATATTAGGTTGACTAGATTACCCTTTAACAAGACAAACAAGAACTGTCAGCTTACTGCTTAATAGTAGCAAAATTACTAAGTTTGATTTTATTATTTTAAGACTTAGGTTTAAAATGTGTTCTTGGATATTTAAAAATAAATAAATAAAATCTCCCCTATCTCTTTCCCAAAAGAAACCAAATAATATGGCAGGAAAAGGAACAGTTACTGTTTAGAAGGCAATTTTTTAAAATGTTCCTTCTTTTTCTTTCTTCCTTCCTCTCTCTCTCTCTTTTTTCCTTTTCCATTCTTATCTTTTATCTCCATATTACTCTTTGTAAAAGTATGAATATTATTGGTGGCCACAATAGGAAAAGAGGTTTCTTACAGGCACCGAATTGTAATCAGGCATATTAGAATCAGCATCTCCTCTTTAAAGGTCATTTTGTTCCATCTCTCACCCAGATTTGGAATCCCTCAAACCACAACTTGTAGCTCAGTGCACTATCTATCCCCCTTACTTTTGGCTGCTTAACACATTTCACAGTAATCACTAATTCATCACATGGAACTGAATAAGAACCATTTAATATGATTATCTTCTCCATTAAAGCTGTCATCATAATTAGAGCTGCAGTGAACTGTTTGCCAGGAATTATAACTTCTGCCAAGAAAAACTTGGGTGTCATTTTAGAAAAATTCTTAGGTGGGGGAGGAGGAGCCCAGTGCCATCTGTGTGGGAATCTAAAACTGAATAATGATAAGCACAGCCCCTTTCCCTGGCTCTCTGCTGCCAAATTCTGGTCAGCCCTCCAACTGGACCTTGTCAAAGACTTTAAAATGAACCAGCTTTCAAGATAGTCCAAAGATCACACCATCTCTCAGAAGAAGTGAACCTTTGAAAAAAAAAACACCCTTTGGGAAGAAGGGGGGGGGAAGAGGCAGCAGCAAATAAAAATTAGACCTTCATGCATAAGGCTTCCTTTCCTAAAAGTTACTCCAAATGGTTTTGCTTGCCACCCCACTGTTTCCAGGGCAACCACCTAAGCCAGGACAGAAGTAGAAGGAGACATGAGGCTAGAAGGGGACCACCCACTGCAATTCTCATTTTATCCTGATGGCAAGAACCTTTACATCTACTCAAAGTGTTTGTCAAGCTTCTCGCTGTGAATCACTGGAATAACATTCTGCCCTGATGGAAGTGTGTCACAGACTGCTGCTCCCACATCCCCCCATACTGAGGTGATTTAAATGGAAACAAACATCCCAGGGGAGTTTCTCTGTACTATCAGCATCGCTTTGTCACACATTTTTAGATTACACACTCTAAATTATAGATAAAATACATTATGCTAATTTCCTCCTGTAAGTCTTTCAGTTATTTTTAGGATATGGCATCTTTAGAATTCACTTTCTCAGGTGAAATGAGGGGGTGTTGGGGACAAAGGTAGTTTCAGGGTATGCTCATGATTCACACTATAGTCACAACATAGTCTTATTGCTTGTAATGACCTTAACTCTGATCAAACGCAGATTTTTAGCTGTACATAGTAGAGGAAGGGCTAGTCTTGGAAAGAAATACTATTAGACTTGGTTGTATATTCTAGGTCTGGGAATTTAAAGATATGTCATTTTGGAATGAGATATTCTTACATCTTAGTTTCTCAGTCAGAAAATGTGTGTTCAGTGGGATCTCAATGGTTCATCGAGGTCTCTAAGGTTTCTCTCCCACTTTGCATATTCTATGATAAAACCTGTTGTTATTGAGTTGGTAACCTCATGTGTGTCAGAGTGGAATGGTGTTCCACAGATTTCAATCGTTCCTATTTTTGGAAGTCGATCTCTAAGCTATGTTAGTGCTGCTCTAACAGTGATACCACAAGTCAATGACTTTAGCAAGCAGAAATGTGTTATTTTACTCTAGTGGCCTAGTGGTAAAAAACTGTGCTGCAATCCTGAAGGCATGTGGTTTGAGATCTCCAGCTGGGGTGACGGTGAGCAATCTTCTGAGATTAACTGCCTCTGAAAACCTGCTGAAGGGTCATATATGAGTCAGTTCCCACCCTACAGTACACAACAACAGTAAAAGTACAAGTTGTTAAGAGTCATCAAGTCCATTACAACTTACAGAGACCCTATGAACAAAAACTCAGAATCTTATTTTGCACTGTTCTCACAATATCCACCATGTACAAACCTATGGTCATAATCATTGTGTCAATTCATCTCATTGAGAACTTTCCTGTCTTCTGGGGACCCTTTACCTTTCCCAGCATAGTATCTTTTTCTAAGGACAGTTCCCTCCTGACAACATATTCAAAGTATATGGGGTGAAGTTTACCATAATTTCCTTTAAAGAACACTCTTATTGAACTTCCATCAAAACAGATTTGTTTGTTATTTTGGCAATTCCTAGGGTAGTCTATACTCTTTTTCACCCAGTTAGGAAGCTATTAAACCAAATTAAGGATGCTGTGGGCAGAATGTGGAATGACTCAGGAAGCATGAAAAGAAGATGGAAGGATACACAACAGTGACTATACCAAAAAGAATTAGTTGACACAGAAGAATTTCATCAAACAATATATGATCAAGAGCCTGTGGTGATGAAGAAAGAAGTTCAAGCTGCTCTGAAACAACTAGCAGAAAACAAGGCCCCAGGAATTGATGGCATATCAACTGCCATATTCCAACATACAGATGCTGTCCTGGACATGCTTACCAGGTTGTGTCAAGAAATCTGGAGGACACTACCTGGCCGTCTGAATGGAAGAGATCCATATTTATTCCCAATTAAAAAAAAAAAAGTGACAGAACAAAGTGTGGAAATTATTGAACAATATCATACACAAACAAGACCCTCCTGAAAATTATAAAAAACTACTAGAACAGTATATTAACAGAGAACTGACAGATGTGTAGGCTAGGCTAAGAAGAGGCCATAGCACTAGGGATAGTATAGCCAATGTTAAATGGATCTTGGCTGACAGCAGAGAGCACCAGAGGAATGTCTGTGTTTCACTGACTGTGCAAAAGCGTATCACAAAAATCTGTGGCTAACTCTGAGAAGAATAGGAATCCCAGAACACTTGATTGTGCTTATGTGAAACCTACACTTGGACAAGGTGGCAGATAATAGAACAGAGCTAGGAAACACTGCATGGTTCAAAATTAGGAAAGGAATATGCTAAGGAAGCTTCTTGTCCGTATATCTTTTCAATCTATATGCAGAATAGATCAACCGGGAGACTGGGCTCTTTGAGGAGGAATGTGGCATCAGGATTGGAAGAATACTCATCAACAACATGCAGTATGAGAAAACTTTGCTTGCTGAAACTGAAGAGGACCTGAGGCATTTGCTGCAGAAGTTCAAGGACTGCAGCCTTCAATAAGGATTGAAGGTGAACATCAAGAAAACAAAGATTCTCACCTCAGGGTCAAGTGGCAGCATCATGATAGATGGTGAAGAGGTTGAGATTGTTAATAGCTTCAGCTTGCTTGGCTCCACAAGTCAAAAGACAAACTGTATTGGGAAAATCTGCTGTCAAGAGCAACAATCTCAGTTTAGAGATGAAAGTGTACTTGATCAGGCCATGGTTTTTGCAATTACTTGTTATGTATCAGAAAGCTGGACAATGACTAAGAATAATAAAAAAATAATTGATGCTTTTGAGTTGTAGTGCTGAAGAAGGGTATTGAATATACCATGGACTTCTAGGAGAGTGAACAAGTTCATCCTGTAGAGGGTGAAACTTGGCTGCTCTTGGGGTCAAGGATTTTGAAGCTTTGGCAGACATACTCTGGGCATGTTGAAAGGAGGAACCAGTCCCTGGAGAGGGGCATCATGCTTGGAAGGGTGGAGGGACAGTGTAAGAGAGGAAGTCCCTAGATGAGATAGATTGACTCAGTGACTGGGGTAATAGGGGTAGGTGTGTCAGAGACATGAGGTTGGCTCAAGATATATCAGGGTTTAGAGCTGTTTAACAAAGGGTCACTAGGAATCCAAATTCAGTGTACCAGTTCTGTGAGAAATAGTCCTCTCTCTCTCTTGGTTCCTGAGGATGGCCCCTGTTTCTTCCAGCAACTGTAGGTCCACTCTTCCTTAGAGATCCCCAAGTGTCTTGGCTTTCTACTGTGTTGAGGAGGTTTCCAGAACAGATACTAGGGTCTAATATATGTATTCCATTTCTTTTCTTTCCTTGTGGTAGCTGAATTACCTCCCACCCCCTGCTCCATTTTTTTCCTCTTTTCTCTCTTGTGAGATTAAAGGTGTTACAGGCCACACCCAGGTAAAATTCTCTTACACTGGCTCAGGGCTGAGATGGTATAAAGGTGTACCGTTCCACTCCTTTTACAACAGTTTAGATCATAAAATCACGGGGAATCATTACATAATTCCCACATTATATCATCACATACATGTGTGTTTAGGTGGCACAATTTTTTTAAATAAAATTTTTATTTTATACTGGTTACCTTACAAAGTTCATGTACATTGTTTTTCATACCGGATCTTTTCCATTTCCTTTACCCACCCCTCCCTCGACCCATGAAATTGTGTGACCCAATGATTAACAGCCCTCGCTCCCCTCTTCCTCCACTTGGAACCTCATACACATTCTACAGTAATGGTCTTATACCGTATTTGTCCTTACGGGACTGAGTTAATTCACTTAGTGTAATACTTTCCACTCCCTTCCAAGTTAGGTAGTGATTTACAAAATCATTACTCCTGTGTGCTGCATAGTATTCCATTGTGTTAATGTACCACAACTTCTCAATCCATTCCATTGTGGATGGACATTTGGCTGTTTCTATGTACTTGCAATGGTGAATAATGCTGCTATGAACACTGGTGTACAAGTCTCCATTTGAACCTCGTTTTCATTTTCTTGGGGTATATTCCAGCTGGGTCACATGGAATTTTGATGTTCAGCTTTTTTGAGGAAGCATCAAACTGCCTTCCAGTGAGGTTGTTGCATTTTACAATCCAACCAACAAGGTGGTAAGAGTTCCTATCTTGCCACATCCTCTCCAACATTTTTTACTTGCTCTCCTATTAAACTTTGCCATTGCTACTAGAGTGAGATGGTATCTCATTGTAGTTTTGATTTTCTATCTCTGTTATTGCCAGTAACTTTGAATATTTCTTCATGTGTCTGTTTGCCATCTCAGTATCTTCCTCTGTGAAAAGTCTTTTCATATCTTTTGCAAATTTTGTAATTGGGTTATCAGTCTTTTTCTTGTGGAAGACCTTTGTTGTTATATGCTATCAAGTCACCTATGACTCATAGCAACCCTCTGGACAACACCTCTAAACCCTGCTCTATCCTGTGTCTCCAACACACCTGTCCCCGTTACCCCAATCACTGAATCAATCCATCTCATCGAAGGACTTCCTCTCTTGAGCTTTCCCTCTGCCCTCCCAAGCATGATGCCCTTCATCATGGTGCCTCCTTGCAACATGTCCAAAGTATGTCAGATGAAACTTCAGAATTCTTGCCTCCAAGGAACAGCCTAGTTTCATTCTATCTAGGATGAACCTCTTTGTTCTCCTAGCAGTCCATGGTATTTTCAATTCTCTGCTCCAGTACCACAGCTCAAATTCTTCTTCTATTATTCCTAGTCATACTACAGCTTTCTGATGCATAGCAAGTAATTGCAAAGACTATAACCTGGATCAGGCACACCTTGGTCTCCAGACTGACATCATTGTTCTACGGTACTTTTGAGACATCTCTGACAGCAGACTTTCCCAGTGCAGTTCATCTTTTAATTTCCTGGGAGCCAAGCAAGCTTAAGCTGGTAACAATCTCAATCTCTTAACCATCTATCATTATGCTGCCAGTCTGCCTAGTGATGAGAATCTTTGTTTTCTTGATGTTGAGCATCAGTCCATATTGAAGGCTGCAGTTCTTGACCTTCTGCAGCAAGCACTTCACGTCTTCCTCAGTTTCAGTAAGCAGGGTTATGTTATTTGCATAATGCAGGTTGTTGATGAGTCTCCCTCCAATCATAATGTCACATTTCTGCTCATAGATCCTAGCCTCCAAGATGATCTGTTCTCCATATAGATTGAAAAGGTATGGAGACAGGACACATTCCAGGGGTACATCCTTCCCAATTTTGACTCATACAGTGTTTCCTTGCTTTGTTATGACAACTGCCTCCTTGTCCAAGTATAGGTTTCGCATAAACATGATCAAGTGTTCTTGGATTTCCATTCTTCTCAGAGTTAGCCACAGTTTGTTGTGATCCACACAGTCAAATGCCTTTACACAGTCAATGAAACACAGATAGACATTCCTCTGGTACTCTCTGCTTTCAACGAAGATTCATCTAACATTAGCTGTAATGTCCCTAGTATCATGGCCTCTTCTAAACCCAGCCTGCACATCTGGCAGTTCTCTGTTGATGTGCCATTCCACTCATTTTTGGATCATTTTCTGCAGAAGCATGCTTGCATGTTATATTAATCATATTGTTCGATCACCTGTCAGATCACCTTTCTTTGGAATGGGAACAAATGTAGATCCCTTCCAGTTAGTAGGCCAGGCAGTCGTCCTCCAGATTTCTTGACACAACTTGGTGAACACGCCCAAGTCAGCACCTGTTTGTTGAAATATGTCAATTGGTATGCTGTAAATACCTGGGGCCTTGTTTTGGTCCCCCCCCCCATTACTTCAGAGCAGCTTGAATATTATCCTTCATTACCACAGGCTCTTGTTCATATGTTGTTTCATGAATTTTTTTGTGTCCACCAATTCCTTTTGGTACAATGACTCTGTATACCATTTCCGTCTTCTTTTAATGCTTCCTGGATCATTTCATATTCTGCCCAAATTATCCTCAAGTATTGCAAATCTAAGCTTGATTTTGTTCTTCAGTTCTTTTAGCTTAAGAAATATTGAACGAGTTTAGCGTCTTTGATTTTTGGATTCTGTAAACTATTGATATGAGACCCTTGTCTGAAATGGTATTGCCAGATGTTTGTTTCTAGTCAGTAGGTTTTCTTTTCACTCTGTTAGAAAAGGTTTTGATAAGTACAGGGATTTAATATTTAGAAGTTCCCATTCATCCATTATATCCTCTCCAGACTGTGCATTTCTAGCTGTATGTGGCACTCTCTTTAAACTATAGACTACATCTCCTAAAGTTGATCCCAGTTTGTCTGTGATGAACTTTATGGTTTTGGGCTTTAGTCCCAGGTCTCTGATCCACTTTGAGTTGATTTTTGTGTTTGGTGTGAGGTGTGGATCCTGTTTCGGTTTTCTGCAGGTAGCAGTCCAGTTTTACTAGCACCATTTGTTGAAGAACTTGTCATCCCCATTTGATAGGTTTCATTTCATTGTCTAATATCCATTGACAGGAGATAGATGGGACTATTACTGGGTTCTCAATTCTGTTTCATTGGTTTATGTGACTGTCATTGAACCAGTACCATGATATTTTGATTACTACCACTGTGTAGTAGGTTTTGAGGTCAGGGAGTGCTATGTATCCCACTTTTTTGTTTTCAAAAGTGCTTTGCTTATTTAATGTCTCTTTTCCCTCCAAATAAATTTGACA
>NW_006399895.1:6960366-6961558 GCF_000299155.1 Elephantulus edwardii
GAGCCCAGCCTCTCAGATAATCTGCTCTGCATACAGGTTGAAAAGGTATGGAGATAGGACACATCCCTGGCGTACACCCTTCCCAATAGCCTTCAAAATTACATAATTGCTCTTCAGTATTCTGGAGAAGTCCGTGACAGTAAACTTGCCCAAAGCAATACATCTCGGAATCTCTTGATTTCTGATATCAAGGGTGTTGTGGATCTAAGCAAAATGAAATAACTGACAGTTTCAATCATTTCCCCATTTATCAAAAGGTTGCCCACTGGCTCAGTGGTAAAGACCTTTGTCTTCTTATTGTTAAAGATGCAATCCATGTTGAAGATTATATAGTCTTTGATTTTCTACAACAAGTGTTTCAGATCTACCTCCCTTTCAGCAAGCAAGGTTGTGTCATCTGCATAGTGCAGGCTGTTGAAGAGTCTTTCTCCAATCCTGATGTCACATTCTTCTTCATAAAATTTTCTTCATGAATTATTTACTTACAATACAGATTGAATAGGTATGGACAAAAGATACAGCCATGATGCACACTCTTCCCAAGAACTAGTTGGTTGACACTGAAAACTTTCAGGAAGTGCCATATGAACAAGAGCCAGTGGTAACAACAAAAAAAGTTCAAGCACACTGAGGACTCTGAGAGAGAGAGAGAGAAGGAGAGAGGAAGAGGAGGAGGGAGGGAGGGAGGAAAGAAGAAAGGAAAGCCCACCCCAGGAATAGAAAGGATAATGACTGACATTTTTCAACTAACAGATGTAACCCTAGATATGCTTATCAGTCTATGCCAGGAAATTTGGAGGACAGCTAACTGGCTGACTGGTTGGAAGGGATCCATATTTGTTCCCAAGAAAGGTGATCCAACAGAATGTGAAAATTATCAAGAAAGGTGATTCAACAGAATGTGAAAATTATCAAGAAAGGTGATTCAACAGAATGTTAAATTTTCAAATATTATTATTTTATTTTTATTACTATTATTATAATCATCATCACATGCAAGCAAACATTGCTGAAGATTATCCAAAAATGACTGGAACAGTATAACTATAGGGAACTGTCAGAAGTTCAAGCTGGATTTAGAAGAGTCTGTGGCAACAAGGATATTGTTGCAGATGTCTGATAGATCCTGGCTGAAAGCAGAGAACTTCAGAAGAATGTCTGTGTTTTATTGACTATGAAAAGGCATTTGACT
>NW_006399895.1:6992442-7005675 GCF_000299155.1 Elephantulus edwardii
AACAACAACAACAACATAGTACATTAAATGTTGGGTTGCCAACCAAAAGTTCGGCAGTTTCAACCTACCAGCCACTCCTCAGAGACAGATGAGGTAGTTCCCTCCCATCATTTACAGCCTTGGGAACCCAATAAAGGATTCCTATGAGTCAGAATCAACTTGCCACCACTGGGTAGAGTGTGTTATTGTTGTTGTTTAGTGCCGTCAAGTCACAGGTGACTCATAGCGACCCTATGAAGGAGAGTCTTCAACTCTTGGGTGTCTCTCATCCTGTCTCCAGGTTCATAGGGTTTCTGGAGGCAAGCTATTATGGAAGTGGATGACACTCCTCCTTCCAAGCTTGTTTTAATTGGGAGCTCCACCCAGCTCTCTGTCCACATTGGGTAACCCAGCCATTAACGCATTTGGCACCTCAGTGTCACAGTGTTCAGCCTCAGAGCAACCACAAGTTACCGTACATAGATCAAAACTTAACTACTCTGTAAGTTAGCTTTTGCAGTCCTTTAACATCTTCATCATTCTTTGATTATTTCCTTGCTTTCTGACACGTTAAGATGTTCCAGGATCATTTTTACTGTCCTTGCTCCAACTCTGAAATCTCCAATACTATAGTAAGAAACTCTATTGCCTTTTTATAAAAATTGGTATTTAGAAATAAAGACCTGGAGGATAAGTGATTTTATTGTTCTTGAAATATTACTATTTCCAGCCCCTAACAGGATCTAGAAATGTATATACATGTATGGGTACGTATGAATGCATTTGTTGTTGTTGTGTGTCATCAAGTTGGAATGGATCCCGAGTTGATCATCCAGTGGGTTTTCAGAGGCACATGGGAGGAGATGGCCCATCCTTCTCCAATGGCGCATCTGATGGATTTGAATCGCATGCTTTTAGGATTGTAGCCCAGATTCTTACCAGTAGGCCACCTGACACTGAATTTCTTTTTCTATTCTTTGGGGAGCTCTGGTGGTGGAGTCCATAGCGAGCTGCACTGTTAGCTGAAAGGTCATAGCTTTCTGAAGGTTCACATTCACCTGTGGCTCCTTGGAAGAAAGATGGACAATCTCCTCTTGTGTGATTTAAAACCTCCAAAACTACTGGGGAATCAGCTGTGAGTCAGTTACAACTTGACAATAATGATTTTTGACTCATCCTATTACTTTGTTTTTAGAAGGTGGAGATTCTGGCAACCTGGGAGACTAGATAAACAAATTTATTAGAAGAATAAAAGTGTCAACTATGATCAGGTTTTTTTTTGTAATCTGGTCAGTTAATAAAACAGTAACAGCTTTCAAATTAGAAAAAAAAGTCAAAAGACTTGGAATTGAAATTTTCATTAATTCCACTTTTCCCATTTAATCACTAGTAATATTTTTACATTTTTAAAGAAATTACAACATCAATAGCCAACACACACTCATTCACATGCATGTATATATATAACTCATATATCTTACTTGAATTGTAAGTAGACAGAGGAGGGGCAACCACAAGTTATTGTTTTGGGTCCTCATAGGCCCTGAAAAGTGTTGTTTTTGTGTATTGTCAAGTTGGAATCGACCCATAACTGACCCTTAGGCAGATTTTCAGAGGCAGTTAATTACACTGGAGGAGACTGCCCATCTTTCTCCTGCAGAGTATCTGGTGGATTCAAAGTGGGTGCCTTTGGGACTGTAGCATAGCTTCTTACCACGAGGCCACAACAACTTCCTACTGCAAAGTAGAGCAAAACAAAAAAGTTCTCTGTGTCGTTCTCATAATCATTATGCTTGAAACCATTGTAGCAGGCACTGTGGTTGACTTTCTTTAAAAAATAAAGCCTTGGTGGCACAGTGTGTAATATGTTGGGCAGCTGCTACCTGAATGAGATGAAAAGTCAGAGGTTTGTATCCACCAGCTGTTTTATGGAAAAAATAGTAAGCAGTTTCCTTGCACAACAATCTACAACTCTGGAAACATGAGGGTGTTCTATTATGGGCTGGAATCAACTTAACAGCTCTGGCTTTGGTTTGGTTTTGATTACTTTATCAAACAAGATATCCTCCTAACATTGGTCACTCCTGAGAAATAATCCAAAGCAAGTAAGGCAAAAATCTTGCCATATTCATGTCTAAGATTTCTTTTTGGAAGTCTTTCCATCAAGAAGTAGCATCTATATCTATCCTTTAGATCTGGGTCAGTCTGGTGACTTATACTGAAATGTCAGAGATTTTCCCATTTGAATTTCCTATCTGAGGCTCAAAAGGGCTTTGATGTTTCTGCTTAGGCACCACTGAAATTCTGCTGATACATGAAGAACTCTGAGCTATCCCCAAATGCCTCAAGTAGAGAGTCCATGTGGAAGAAAAATGAAGCATTCAGGTTTACAACCTCAGGCAATGGCATGACATGAAAGTGAGACTACAAAGGACCAGCCAACCACAGCCAATTTGCCATCTGACTACAAACATACAAGTTACTGACTACAAACATACGAGATAATAGGATAATCCACTAGTTTTTACTGAGTCATCCAAAATATCAGCCCACAGAATTATGAACTGTAATACGTAACTGTTATTTTAAACTGTTTGTTGTTTTTGTGTACTGTCAAGTCTGACCCGACCCATAGTGGACTCTTTGGCAGTTTTGCAGAGGCAGTTAAATGCACGGGAGGAGAATGTCCATCTTTCTTCCACTGAGTGGCTGGTGGCCTCGAACCTCCAGGATTGTAGTGCAGCTTCTTGCCACTAGGCCATCAGAGCTCTTTTAGGAGTCAGTAAACTTTTGCCTGTGGGCCAAATCTGATCCTCTGTCTCTTACTTGTAAGTAAAGTTTTGCTGGAATTTAGCCATATCCAGTTGTTTATGTTTGTTTATCACTTCTTGTTGAAGTATGTAACAAAGTCTAGTCATTGTGAGAATGGCAATATCTACTACTTAGTCCTTTACAGAAAAAGATTGCCAATTTACCCTTTAAATAAATTGTTAGGTTCTTGGTGGTCTCTTGTATTCCAGAAGAAAACCCAAGCAGGAAAGTAGTGAAATCTTTGCTGGAACTGTAATTATTCATTACTATCCTTTAATGCATGCATGTTTAAGATATATGAAGACATTAACTTTATCTAGCCTAACATCATTTGTAGTGGCATCAATAGCTCTGTGTGGATCACACTCATGACACTGTCACAGGAGATGACACCAAAATGACTCTAGGGTCAGTGGAGAAATTTTGGGCCAGGCTGTGGGGTAAGTGGAGGGGCTTCCAAGGCAGTGGTAGCACTGAAGCTGGTGTCATTCATCATACAAGCAGTCTTTCATCAGACACACATCCCAACAACCCCAGGCTGAAGAGGAGGGTCTCCTTTTCATATGAATAACAATGTCATTTTCCAAGTAAAATATATTAATAATGCTGTACACCGTAACTACTTTCATGATACAAGGTACCTTTTGAATTTAATAACCAGATAAAATCCAATACGCTGTTTTCTACTCTCAGAAAATGTTTTATTAAAAATTATTCATGCTAAAATGATTTTAACTAGACGTCAAAAAAGAGCCTAGTAGTATATGAAAGTCTCAAAGGGTAATAATTTCTTGCTAAAAGTAACCTCTAACTATTAATGTTATATTTTCACAACTTTTGCCTAAGGATTAGGCCTTATCTTTTGTTCTTGTTGTTTTTTAAAAAAGTAAAATATTAGCCTGTCTTCAACCTTCCAAGAGATGAGCCACATTTTCTGACTTGTACAAGGCATTTTTAAAAACTAATTTTAGGGACTGGTAGATCTACTGTATAATCCTGGCTTGTCGAAAAGTATATGAATAGGTTTCCACATGAGCTTGGAAAATATGAATAAATATAAAACACTGGTGTACAAAGATCTATATTTTATTTACTGTATAAGTTTACTATCTATTCACCTTTGCCTAATTACATTTAATGTTGATTAAATGTTACTGTTTTTTGTAATAAACTATGAAATATAAGAAAAGGAAATTTCCTGAAATACATTTTATTTTCTTTGTTGCTGTGTCCAGATATGAAAATGTGCAGTAGAGCATTAGCATTTGAATACATGGCCAATTCTCATGGGTCACTTTTAAAGGAAGTAAAACTGAAAGAAAATGCATATTGCAGTATTATGTGAAACTGGGAATCTGGATTGTCACTGACACGAGTTATTATGATTCTGAAAGATTAGCTCTAAGAAAACCATCAGACTAGAGGGCTTTTCTCCATATTAACTCAAAAAAGTGTCCTCAAGTTTCCAAGGCTTTAAATCTTTACTGAAGGAAACCACTCATTTTCCTTTCTTGGAGCAGCTGGTGGGTTCGAACTGCTGTTCTTTTAGTTAGCAGCCTGATGCGATGCATTAAGACTGTGGCTCCAGGCTTCCTTAGATGATCATTCAAATTTTAAGAAAAACTCTCCACATTCTTAACTTGATCTCTGCCTTTTCTGAATATTTATTCTCTATAATACATATATATATATATATAATACACAGTTAGAATCCTCAAACTGCTCTGCAGGCAGTTTCTTCCCTCATACATTTACAACCTAATGATCCTCCAGTCCCTCCCAAGTTAGGTAGTTGTTGTTGTTATGTGCCATTGAGTCGCTTGCGACTCATAGCGACCCTATGTACAAGAGCTCTAAACGCCGTTCTATTCTGTGCCAACCTAGCCATCACAAACACACTCATTCTCACCACTCCAGTCACAGAATTTATCCATCTCATTGAGGGTTCTCCTCTCCTACGCCGTCCCTCCACTCTGCCAAACATGAGGTCCCTCTCCAAGGACCAGTCTCTCCTTGCAGCATGCCCAAAGTATGTCAGATGAAGCTTCAGAATCCTTGACTCCAAGGAGCATTCCGGCTTCACCTTCTCCAGGACAAATCTGTTTGTTCTCCTAGCAGTCCATGGTATATTCAGCACTCTTCTCCAGCATCAAAGCTCAAAGGCATCAATTCTCTATCATCCCTATTCACTGTCCAACTCTCTGATGCACAGCACGTAATTGCAAAGACTATAGCCTGGATCAGGTGTACCTTAGTCTCCAGCTTGACATCGTTGCTCTTCAGTACTCTTGATAGGACCTTCACAGCTGACTTTCCCAATGCAATTCGTCTCTTGATTTCCTGGCTGCTATTACAAAGAGTATTGACTGTGGAGCCAAGTAAACAAAAACTGTTAACTATCTCAATCTCTTCACCATCCATATTGATGCTGCCAATTGGCCCAGTGGTGAGAATCTTTGTTTTCTTGATGTTGAGCTTCAATCCACATAGGAGGCTGCAGTCCTTGACCTTCTGTAGTTAGGTAGTGATTTACAAAATAATTTAGCTCCTGTGTGCTGTGTAGTATTCTATCGTGTGATCGTAACATAATTTCTCAATCCATTTGTGGGTGGACATCTGGGCTCTTTACATGTTCTTGCAATGGTGAATAATATTGTTACGTACAATGGTGTACAAGTTTCCATGTGTATCTCAGTTCTCATTTTTTCAGGGTATAGTCCACAGAGTTGAATGGCTGGGTCATCTGGAGAACATTATACTATGTGAATTCAGTCCTAAAAGGACAAAGACTGTATAAAATCATGATTGTAGAGATAACTAGTAAAACGTGTATGAGTATCTAAGAGGAGGAATAGAAAGGTGAGGATCAGTGGGAGCAGTGGTCATCATAGTTCCCCCAATTTGATGGGTGGAGGAAGGAGTGGGTTAAGGAAATGGGAAAGAATCAGTGTGAAAAACCAAGTATACAAATGTTGTAAGTAAATCAGTATTTAAAAAGAAGATTTACAGCCTTGAAAACCTAATAAAGGGTCACTGTGAGTCTTGACACAATTTTCTTCTATCAATGTTCAAAATGTCAATATTTTACATAGCAGTGAAGCATTTAGTCACACTCCTTCTAATAAACTACCAGATTTTAAATAGTTTTGAGAGGAACAGAAACAATGTCCTTCAAGATCAACCAGGTTAATTTATTACTTTAAACAATGATGATAGGAAGAAGTTGAGACTACTAGGGTAGTTTGCAGATTACAAAAACTTGAACAAGAGTCCTGAAAAATCAGCAATAATATTCAAATGTATCTCAGAGGTGAAAATAATAGTGAGTTTGTCAATAGCCTTGTATAAATATAACATAAAAGGTCAATACAAATGACAAGATTTTTCTTTTTGGTGGTAAATACCATGATATGGTGGTTACATGTTGGCTGGTAGTCTTGCAAGTTGGCAGTTCAACCACACTACAGTAAGGAGAGGAAGTCTGCTCCCATTAAGAGTTTTTTGTTTGGCTGCTGCAGTGGAAGATTTTGTGACCCATATATAGTTGGAAGCGTTCACTTGTTTATGCCAAGAAATTTGGGAGCTACCTGAAAAACCATCTGAAAGAAATCCATATGTGTGCTATTCCAAGGAAAGATGATTCAACAGAATCATTTATATCACCTAAAGGTTTTGCTTAAGATAATTTATAAATTATTGTAGCAGTTGTAAGGTGATACAACAGAATGCGCAATCACTGAACAGTATCATTTGTATCACATAAAAACTTTGCTTAAGATAATTTAAAAATTATTGTAGCAATTCATGGCAGAGAACTGCCAGAAATTTAAGCCAGGTGCAGAAGGGGAACAAGGGATACCAAGGCTGATGTCAGATGGATCTTGGCTTTAAGCAGAGAATACCAGTCAACCTGTGTTTTATTGACTATGTAAAAACACCTGTCTTTGTGAATCACAGCAAATGATGGGCAAAATTGTGAAGAACAAGAATTCTAGTGCACTTTATTGTCCTTGGGTGGGCCCTGTTCAGAGGCCATGAGACTGTAATTCAAATAGAACAAAGCATATTATATGGTTTGACATCAAGAATGAAGTGCATCAGGGTTGCAGTCTTCCTCCATAACTACTCAGTCTATATGCCAAGCAATAATTCAAGAAGCTGCATTAATAAAGAAGAACTCAGCATCAAGGTTGGAGGAAAGCTTATTAACAACCCAAGATACACAGATGACACAACCTTGCTTGCTGAAAGTGAAGAGGACTAAAGCACTTACTGATCACGATAAAAGACTACAAGCACCAGTACGGCTTAAATTTCAATGTAAAATTAAAATGCTCTCAAATGGACTGATAAGCAACATCATGACACATGGTAAAAGAGAGGTCAATGAGGATTCCCATTTTACTTGGATCTGTAATGAACATTCATCGAAGCAGCAGTCAAGATTAGAAGAAATTTGTTATCTGCTGAAAAAGACCTCTTGAAAATGCTAAAGATCAAAAGTTTCTTTAAGGATTGAGGTACACCTGATCCAAACAACATTTTCAATAGCCTTTTTTAAAAAAAAATAGAAATGCAGCCATTTATCTTCACACAATAGCAAAGAATTTCTTCCACAACTCCATAACTTTTCTGCAGTCCAAACAAAAACAGTCCCTTTGCTAAATAGTGAAAAAATAGTTCTTATCAAGAGACCACCAAGAACTGAAAACTAGAGGAATGTGCTCTTTGTACCCTTCATCCCTCCCCCAAGGGGTAAAGAGTGCAAAAAAAGGAGGAAGTTTTATGTTCTAGATGGAAACGTGCCGAACTGCTCACAGGTGGATGTTTTCTCATCTTTTCTGATTGTTATCAACTGTTTCAATTTCACTTAAGTTGTGCTTTTACTTTTCTTTGGAATGGCAGTTCTAGGAATCATGATATAGAATAGTAATAAATGATGATGAAAGTTATAGAAATAAAAATATTCATCTACTATAATACAAGTCCAACCTTTTCAGAATCTGTTCCTGAACACCTCCAGTTGTACAAGTAATATTGCAAATTGTCATCTCCTATACCAAATTTTAGTTTTTCCAAGAATGTCTTATTTCCCATCAAATCTAGTGCATTGAATACATCAAATCCTTTCAGCTTGGCTATAACGAATGCATCATTCATGAGGTCTAAGAGGGGCATCTCCATGTGAATGTTGTGGAAGGAATACACAGCTTTAAGGCTCTTGTGGACTGGGTGATGCATGACTGTTGAGGGGAGTGTGTAGAAGTTCAGGAAGTCAGTTAGTTTACCACTTGAGCTCTCTACTACAAAGGTGTCAATAATGTGCTCCTGGGGAAGGAACCAGGGGGAGACTTCCTCTTCATCCATCACTGGAGCTAGATGAAACTGCTTCAGGTAACTGTTGATTAGTTCTCAGACTGCAATATCTTTTTGTTCCATTGGTCTCAAACCTGAAGTCTTTGTCACATCTGCAAGTCTGTATAGCTTCATTGTTCTCTGTAAAGTAATATCTCTACTCAAGTGAGAAAATTTCACTTCTACCAATTTTCTGGGGTTTAGTGATTGATGCCAGTATCTGCACCTAGCCACTGGCTTTGGAAGAACCACTCCTGCAGTGTAAACAGCCTGGAAAATCCCTTCCAGGGTCACTCTTCTGGTTATCTCTCGAAATAACACTGGGGCTACCCGCTTTGATCTCAATTTCTTGTGAACACAAAGAAAGTTGATTTCAACCATCTTCTTCACATTGTCATAGATCCTAATGTTCGCAGGGATGGCACTTATGAACCCTACTAGTTCTTTATTTGAAAACACTCTGACTGCTCAGTGCCACTGAGGGTTTTTTATTTGAAAACACTCTGACTGCACAGTGCCACTGAGGGAGCCAACCTGGGGGACACAGAGCCCACAGCAAGAATTCAGGCGAATAGTCGAACCGGAACATACTGTCATCATCTTCTATGTAATTCTCATTTAGCAGAGTGTATAACTCCTTCAGCACTTCAGCATTACTCAAATCTAAAGTGTCCCACAAAAAACCCTGTGGCAAAGAGTATGGTTCCTGGCATACATTGTCTTTATCTGGCTCAATTGCACCATGAGATGTTATTACTTCATTTGGCTTGCGTACTGGTTGTGTGTCCCAAAACTGGTATCTGTTTCACAGCTTTCAATAGCCTTTTATGAGTGCAAATACTGGACAATGAAAAAGAATGACAGTGAGTTGATATATTTTAATTACAGTGTTGGCAAAGATAATGAATCTACTATGAACTGCTGGAAGAATTAAAAGATATGTTTTGGAAGCGGTACAAACAGTATATTCCTTAGATGTGAAAATGACAAGACTTTGTTTCATGTAATTCTAACATGTTACCAGAAGAAGAATGTCCCTGGAAAAGAACATCATACTTGTGGAAATAAAAGGTCAGAGAAAAACAGGAAGGCTCTCAATGATATGAACTGACATGCTGGCTTCAAAAATTACTCAAACACAGCAATGACTATGAGGAGGCACAGAATCAGCCAGTGTTTGATTTGGTTGTACATGGGGTTGCTACAAATTGGAACCACCTGGACGTACCTAATATCACAACATATATATCTGAGACATCCTGAGGCACTTGTGAAATTTCCATCCAAAGAGACATATGCTGGCATTAAAAAAATAATTGGAAAGTTATTTTAAAATGTTACTGAATCTCTTTGAACAAGCATAATGTGATGTTATATTTACAGCATATGATAACACCTAAAAATCTCTTTTTGCTGCTTGTACGTGTATGTTTCTGTCTGCATGGCACATGAGGATACACTAAGTCTCAAAAATGAAACATATACTGCCATCAGCTGACCTATTCTATAGATGCGACATTCACAGTAATCAAGTTAGACAGGATACATGAGGTGTTGGCAAGGGGAAGCCACTATTACTAGTTATAAGAAGCAAATTCTAAATACAACAGATCACCAAAGGGTAAATGCTTACCTTCTCCAAATTATTCATGCCCATTCTTATATTGTTAGACAGGCACTGTAAGGATCAGGTTATATATTATGATCATGCTCCTCCAGATACCAGCCTGCAGCCCAAGGCACTGAGCAGAATCTCCTGAGGTTCTATCACTGTTGTTGTTGTTGTTATATGCAGTGGAATCAACTCTGACTTACAGTTAAAGAGTTAAACAGAAGATTTCAAAGGGCATCTTGTAAAGACAAAGTATTATAACAAAATATATAAGGAGCTGGAGTCAGGAAATCAAAAGATAATTTGCCCAACATTTCTCAAGTTGAAGGCATTGAAGAACAAATTCAAATCTCTAATTGTAATACTTAACGATGCCATGGGAAAAAATCTTCCCCCCCCCCTAATTTTTTACTAGTTTATTTATAAAGTTCGAATACATTGTTTTCAAGAACAAATTTTTTTCAATTTCTCTTACTCCCCCACACATAAAAATTGTACAACTCCATCCTCATCCCTCTGCTTCCACTCTCTCCCCCGCCTCTTGGATCCTTATACTCATTCTACAATATTGGTTTTATAGAATATTTGTGCTTGTTTGACTGAGTTTGTTCACTCAGCATAATGCTCTACAGTCCCTCACAAGTTAGGTAATAATTTACAAAATCATTGCTCCTGCATGCTGCGTAGTATTCCATTGTGTGAATGTACCATAATTTCTCAATCTATTAGTTTGTGGTTGGACATTCAGTCTGTTAACACATTCTTGTGATGGTGAATAATGCTGCTATGAACACTGTATACAAATCTCCATGTGTGTCTTAGTTCTCATTTTTTCAGGGTATATTCCAAGCAGTGGAATAAAAATTCCATTAGGGTAAAATCTTAAATTATACAGGAAGCATCAAGATGGAAGAAATACATAGAATCACTGTACCAAAAAAAAAAAAAAAGGCTGACAGAGAACCATTTTAGGAATGATCAAGAATCAATGGTAATAAAAGAGGACATTCAAAGGACTATAAAGAAATTGGCAAAAAAATAAGACCTTCAGAAGTGATAGCAACTGACATGTTTCAACACACAGATGCAGTCCAAGGTTGTGTCAAGAAATCTGGAGGACAGCTACCTGGCCAAGTGACTGGAAGGATCCATATATATTCCCATTGCCAAAAAAAGGTGATCCAACAGAAGGTGGAAATTATCACAATACCACTAATAATCACATGCATCTAATTCTTTTTGGAACTGTGATTGTGTATTTCTTCCATTTTTATATTTTTTGGCACTCCTTGTGTTGTTCATTATTTTACTCATAAAATCCTTCAGTATTACTTCTTGAAGTTTGGATTCTTTTTCCTTCAGTTTGTTCAGCTTGATTAAGGAAAATATTTCCTTCTCTTTCATTTTCTAACTCTATGCATTTGCACATTTCATTTTAATATTTTGCTTTGTCTTTGAGCTGCCCTTTGTAATATTCTATTAATTCCGTTCATTATCTTTCACCTTAGCTTTTTTATATTTTAGATCAAGTTTCTTCTGTTTCAAACTTGTTTAGAGTAAGTTTCTTCTTTAGAGTGAGCCTCTTCTGATATCTCTTTTGGCCTTTTCTTCCTTTCCTGTGTTCATAATGACCTTTTGTTTCTTCATGCCTGACATCCTTGATGTCATATCACAACTTGTCTGATCCTGGCCTTTAGTGCATCAAATTTATTTTTGAGATGGTTTTCAAATTCAGGTGGGATATAATCAAGGTAATAGGTCATATTTTGGCTCTTGTGGGCTTGTTTTCATTTTATTCAGTTTAATTTTAACTTGGTTTTAACTATGGTTTGCTCCATAGGGAACTCCTAGCCTTAATCTCACTGATACTGTTCTTCTTTACTTCCTTACTACATAGTAGATTTATTCATTTGCATTCATTCAGGTGAGCTCCACGTGTATAGTTGCCATTATGTTGGTGGTTTGTTGTGTTTTTTTTTTAAATTATCCAAAACAAACAAAAAATAATACAAAACAAACTTATTTGCAATAAATAAGTCATTAGTCATACAAAAATTCTGTCATGTCTCATTTTTATCACCAAAGCTTTCTTTTCCAACTAACCATAACCTCTTTTCGGTTCTAACTTTTACTTTCCAATCACCAGGTACTTCTAACACATCTTGATTATATGTTTGGTGACACTCACATTATATACGTTGTTAGAAATACTCAATTTCTTCATTTTTTACTTTAATGTTTGGTACATAAATTTGAATAATAATTCTATTAATAGGTCTTCTTTGTATTCATGTAGATAATACCCTATCACTAATAACATTTTACTTGAGGATAGACCTTATAATGTTCTTTATGGTGATAAATGTGACATCATTCCTCTTTGTCTTTCTTGGCATAAATGACTATATGGTGATCTGATTTATTTCCAGTCAGTTTCAGCTCACTAAACAAGATATTCCTAGATTCATGCTTTTGTACATTCCAAGTTTCAATTATTAATGGGTGTTCATAGTTGTTTTTTCTCATTTTTATTTGTACCATATCCACAAATAAAGGTAAGTCATTGGGTGAAAAGTTTACTCCATTCTTGTCATTAACATAGACTTTATGTTGAGGAGCAGGAGAAGGATAGGCAATCCCTTTCCCTGGTTATATTTTGAATGCCTTCCAAGCTGAGGGCCTCGTTTTCTATCACTTATATTACACAATGTTCTGCTACTGTTTGTAGGGTTTTCATGGCCCATTATTTCAGAAGTGGTCTGTCAGTCGTGCTGCTTGGTGTGTCTTACTATGGAAGCACCACTGACACTTGTCTGCCACAGATGACACTTTCGGTGTTTTAAATATCAGTGTCATAACTTCTATTATTATAGCAACAAATAAGCCACCACATACAACAAACTGACAAATAAGCAGAGAACCAATCCATTTGGTAAGTCACCAATCCATATGCCTTGTTGCTGTTAAGTGCCCTCAAGCCATAGGCAACTAATAGCGACTCTACGAAGGAAAGTCCTCAACACTTGTGTGACTTTCATCCTCTGTCCAGCTTCATAGCGTTTCAGGAGGAAAACTATTACGGAAGTGGATGCCACTCCTACTTCCAAGCTTGTTTTAATCGGGGAGCTCCACCAAACACTGTCCACCATGGGTAACCATTATCGCATTTGACACATACAGTCAATTTGTCTAGTCTTGGGAAATAATTCTCTAGTAGTTACAAAAGTTCAAGTTACGCATTAGCACGATCAAGTGTTCTGGGATTCCCATTCTTCTCAGAGTCAGCCACAGTTTGGTATGGTCCATACAGTCAAAAGCGTTTGCATAATCAATGAAGCACAGATAGACAGACATTCCTCTGGTACTCCCTGCTTTCAGCCAAGATCCACCTAACATTAGCTACAATAGCCCTAGTACCACGATTCCTTCTAAACCCAGCCTGGACTTCTGGCAGTTCTCTGCTGATGTGCTGTTCC
>NW_006399895.1:7006360-7007409 GCF_000299155.1 Elephantulus edwardii
TGGATGATACCCTTGATATCCTCCCACAACTCATCTGGTCTTCGCTAATTCATGTTCAAGGCCTCAAACCTGTTCTTGAGATGGTTGTAAAATTTAGGTGGGATAGATTCAAAATTATATTTTGGTTCCTGTGGATTCGGTTTAATTTTCCTCAGCTTCAGTTTGAACTTGCATATGAGTAGTTGGTGGTCTATTCCACAATCAGCCCCTGGCCTAGTTTTCACAGCTGATATTGAGCTTCTCCAACGGTTTTTTCCCGCAGATGTAATCTATCTGATTCCTATGCATACCATCAGGTGAGATCCATGTGTATAGCCTGTGTTTATGTCTCTTAAAATATGTGTTTGCGATTAATTGTGCAAAATTCAATCATTCTATCTCCAGCTCCATTTCTGTCTCCGAGTCCATGTTTTCTGATTACTGATTCTTCTCTGTTCCCAACTTTTGCATTCCAGTCACCCATTATTATCAATGCATCTTGACTGCACGTTAGATCGATCTCTAACTGTAAAAGTTGGTAGAAATCTTCCATTTCCTCTTCTTTGGTTCTGGTTGTTGGTGCATATATCTCAATGATAGTGGTATTCACTAGACTTCCTTGTATGCGTATGGATATTATCCTGTCACTCACAATATTGTACTTCAAGACAGACCTATAAATGGCTTTTCTAACTATGAGAGCAACCCCATTTTTCCTCACTCTTTCATCTCCGGAGTAGTATATCATATGATCATCCAATTCAAAATGTCCCATGCCAGTCCATCTCACCTCACCAATGCCTAGTATATCAATATTTATGCATTCCATTTCCTCCTTAACAATATCTAATTTTCCTACATTCATGGGCAGTCATCAGAACAGAGCAAGGAAACACTGTATGGTTCAAAATTGAGAAGGGCGGATGCCAGGGATGTGTCCTGTCTCCATAGCTTTTCAACCTGTATGCAGAACAAATCATGTGGGAGGCTGGGCTCTATGAGGAGAAATGTGGGGTCAAGATTGGTGGAAGATCTATCAACAATCTGCGTTATGCCGATGACACAACCCT
>NW_006399895.1:7008119-7010138 GCF_000299155.1 Elephantulus edwardii
GGCACATAACAACAACAGTTACAAGATAATTACTTTTAAAAAAGCTCAAGTTCAAACTCAATGCTATTGAGTCTTAGTCTGAAACTAGTTTAAACTGATCCTCCATTGGGTTTCCAAGGCTGTAAACTCCAAGATTGATCATCTTTCTCTTGCAGAGTTTCTGATGAATTTAAAAGTGCCAAAAGGCACAGCCTTTGGATTAAAATCACAACTCCCTACAGACTGTGTCACCAGAGCTTTCTAGGACTAAAAGGGCTATATAAAAATTATTCATTACAATGCATTTCACTTACTGAACTTCCCTTCCCCAACACATTAACAATCGAGTTGCTTTATCTTTTCTTGAACTTTCCAAATTCTCCTTCAGCTAGTATTTACTGGTTCTTCCAATTCTAAATATTTGTCGTCTCAGGAGTTAACCTTTTCCTTTGGTAACATTTAACTTTTTCAACAGATCAGTCAAACATTTCTCTTCCCTTTTCCAATTCACCAGGCTCTTAACAAGGCCAAGGAAGTGACTTTGCCAAGAGAGAAATTTTCATTGCTGAGGGAAGGAAAACCTGTGAACAATCAGGCATTATTTTATTGTTGTTTTTTATTACTGTCAAAAATGCATTCAATTTCTTGGTCACTATTTCACTTGTTGCTGCTATTAAACTTACAAAAAGTGAAAATAGTTGCAGGGTTTGTGTAAAGTGACATGATTTCTACCTTCATGTCAGCAAGTATGTGTGTGTCATGAACAAAGATGCAAAACTTAAAACTGCTACTTGATAAATTTCTTCTGGAATCATGCTCCAGAAACCTCTGCAACTTTTTGAATTTTATTTCCTCCATTTAACATACGCAATTTTTTTTCTAGTCTTATTAATTTGATAGCTTGGGACCACTGGTGGAATATGAGTCAGCAGTATTGTTTGACTGTTTTTCACCAAGTTAACTATGTTGGTGAAATATATTAATAGATCTGTGACCTCCAAGCACTAGGAAAATATCCATATGCTAAACTTATAATTGGTCACACAAAGTATAATACCAATCTGGGAGCTTGAAAGCAAAGAAAATTTCAGAGTAAAGCAACAAAAATGGCCCAAAAGTATATAAAGCTGTTAAAGCAATTGGAGTTAATTAGTCCCAAGATGATTAATTTCACGTAACATTTCAAAAAGACATAATAAGCAGAGATTTGGGCGTAGCTTCAGTCCTTTAGGTGTCCAACTTTTAGGCTCAATTAAGCACAGTAATTTGTACATAAATTGTGGTATTTTCTATTTAGAACTCAAAACTAGAGTTCCAAGTTTGAAATATGAGCTACCATTTCAAATCCAGGCCAAGATAGGATAGAGACTCAGGCAAGAAATAAAAAGCTTCAAAACTCTCCTACCATTTTCTTAACGTTGCTTCTTTCTTAAACGAGTGCTCACTTGATTGCTATAAACCTCTGTTTATCAGTATTCTGTTAATGTTCTGTATTTTTATTTATTTTATTGTTCTTAAGAATAATCAGAAAAAACAATTTACTAGTTTCTAAATCTAGAATAAGTGACTTTATTACTACAATACCTTCTTTCAGTGTGCAACTATTCTCACTCTCATGAGTTTTTCCTTCCTCATGGACATAAACTCACTCTCCCCTTAATGTACCTATTTAAACTTTTGATTTTTTGCTGTCAGTTTAATTGCAAATATGTAGTTCTTAAGACAGAAGAATACTGACTGGTTAAGCTAAACTACTGCTTCATTTTAGGATTATTTGGGGGACTAGTCTTTTGTTTAAAGATTATCTTAGATGCCTACTGTCCATTCAATATTGTATTGGAAGTGCTTGCTAGGGAAATATGATGAGAGAAGAAAATAAAAGGCCTCCAGACTGGCAAAGAAATGGTTAAACTATTGCTATATGCAGATGATATGATTGTATACACAGAAAACCCCAAAGACTCAATAACAACAACAAAAAATTGTTACAGCTAATAGGTCAGTTTATTAGAGTGGCAAGATTTAAGATCAATATCCAAA
>NW_006399895.1:7010408-7011914 GCF_000299155.1 Elephantulus edwardii
ATCAAAAGGGAAATTTTCAAGTTTACCTGGAGAAGAAAGTGACCCCAAATTAAAAAAATACTAATGAGAAATAAAAAATAGAGTGGAAGGCATAGCATTTCCTGACCTCAAAACCAAAACAACATGGTACTGGTACAATGACAGGCACACAGACCAGAGGAACCGAACTGAGAACCCAGAAAAAGTCTCAGCTATCTATGGTCAATTGATACTCGACAAGGAAATAAAACCTGTCAAATGGAGAAATGACAATCACTACTACAAATGGTTCTGGCAAACCTGTACTTCCACCTTCAGAAAGCTGAAACAGGATCCACATCTCACACCATACATAAAAATCAACTCACTCTCATGGATCAGACTTAGGAGTAAAGCACCAAGCCATAAAGTTCCTAAGAGACAAACTGGGATCAAATTTAGAAGGCCGAGTCTATAGTATAAAGTGACTGCCAAACACAGCCAGAAATGCACAATCTGAAGAGAATAAAACAGATGAATGGGACCTTCTAAAGACTAAATCCCTGTGTTCATCCAAAACTTTTTCCAACAGTTTGGAAACAAAACCTATCAACTGGGAACAAACAATTGGCAATACCATCTCAGAGATTTTCATAACAAAAGTTTATAGAATACTCCCGAGCCTCCACAAAAAAAAGACTGATAATCCAATTACATATGGGCAAAAGAAAAGAATTTTCGACTGCGCGTCTAGGGCGAGCAATAGGAACACTAAACTACCTAAAATTCCTTTCACAACACTTTTGGAATCCCCTTCTCGTGACCAAAACTATTTTAAAAGGATATTTGTGCAAAAAAATACCCTCTCCATCACCTTGCTTCTTAATCTCCTCTTTAATTTGGAGACCGGAAGAGTCCTTGAACGAAAATAGCTCGGCAAGCACTTCCGGGATCGGGATCGGAGACCATGGTTCCGGGGGAGTGGCCCGAAGAGGGAAAGGAGGCGGGGGTGGTAGCCAAAGGATGAAGGAGGAGTAAAGTGCTGCACTGTTAGTTTTCCGCATGGTACCCTCAGTTCCGAAGCCTCACCATCAAGTGTGTCATTCTTCCACTTCCTCAGAATGTGAAGGATTATTTACTTGATGATGGAAATATTTAGAAGACACCATGGCACCAGAAATACCATTGCTGGTGTCAGATGGATCTTGGCTGAAAGCAGAAGATATCAGAAGGATGTCTATTTGTGTTTTCTTCACTGAACAAAAGCTTTTGAATGTGTGACTCATAAAAAATTACAGTTAACATTTAGAAGAACACAAATCCCAGAACACTTAATTCTGCTTATGAAAAGCATATACTTAGCCCAAGAAGTGGTTGTACAGAGCAAAGGAATGCTGCTTGATTTAAAATCAAGAAAGATGACTGAAAGGACTCTATCCTCCCTCCATACCTGTTCAATCTGTATGTTGAGCAAAGAATTTGAGAAGGTGGACTTTACGAAGAGGAATGTGAAACTAGAATAGGAGGAAGACTATTCAACAACCTGTA
>NW_006399895.1:7014829-7018352 GCF_000299155.1 Elephantulus edwardii
TCCTATCCCAAAGAAAGGTGACCCAACAGAATGTGGAAACTACAGAACAATCTCACTGATTTCACATGCAAGCAAGATTTTACTGAAGATTACCCTAAAATGACTGAACACAACATTACTCACTGAAAATGAAGAGGACATGAAAGACTTGCCAAAGATGATCAGCAACTGTAGTCTTTAATATAGATTATATCTCAACATGAAGAAAACAAAATTAGTTTTGTAATATATACTACTGGGCCCATTAAGCAGCATTATGATAGATGGAGAAAAGATTGAAGTTGTCAATCATTTCCCCTTGCATGGATCCACAATCAAGATCTTTGGTACCAGAAGTCAAGAAATCAAAAGACATGTTACATTGTGGAAATCTGCTATGGAGGACCTCTCCCAAGTTCTAAGGAGCAATGATGTCAGTTTAAAAACTAAGGCTTTTCTGGTCAGAGCCATAGTCTTTATAGTTACTTCCTATGCATCTGAAAGTTGGACAATGAATAAGGATGACAGAAAAAGAATGAATGACTCTGAGTTGCAATACTGGAGATTTTATAGACTGCTAAGAAAACAAGCAAGTATGTTTTGGAGAACTTGTAACCAGGGTGCTCCTTGAAAGTAAGGATGGCAGAACTTCATGTCATGTACCTTGAGCACATTTTTAGGAGGAGGCAGTCCTTGTAAAAGGGCATAATGTTCAGAAAGATGGAGGATTGGCAAAAGAGAAGACTATATGTTCAGAAAGGTGGAGGATTGGCAAAAGAGAAGACTCAAAGAGATTGCCTGATACAAGGACAATGGGCTCAAGTGTATTAGAGAAGGCACAAGATAGGATGGAATTACTTGAGACCTATTGTGCACAGGATCACCATGAGTGTACTCTACTCAATAGCACCTAACAACAACAACACTCTCAGAGAGCTCTGGTGGCAGAGAGGTAAGGAGCTGCACTGTTAACCCTAAGGCTTACAGTTTAAATCCTCTTGTTGCTCCACAGGACAAAGATAGGTAATCTATGTGATTTACCATGTCTAAAAACCCTCTGGAGGGTCTGCTATGAATTGGTCCCCACTCAATGGCATATAACAACAAAATGCATTATTCTTCGTATTCCTTGCCAACATTCTTGAACTGGTTAGTATCTACTTTTACATTATTTTGCTCCATTATAGAATCAAACAGAAATTGAATAAACATTGGTTAAATAAATATGAAATAAACGCAAAGTGTCTTGAGATCAAAAAAGAACCTGTTAATTTCTTGATTGCAAATTTATTCCCTGAAATGTAAATGTGAGGTAATTTTGCCTTCTGTGTCACAGATTTCAGCAACAACTAAAATAGTGAAATGAATTACATTCACTAATTCTAGCTTTCCTAACAGAGTATTTTAAATGAACACCTTTAAAGTATGAGTTAGGCAAAAAATGAGGGAAACATTCATTGAGCACCTATTGTGTGCTAGGCCAGATGTTCTGTACTTACAGAGCCAAACCCACCAGAGCCAGAGTTCGATAGTACTGCCTTGGTTTTTCTGAGTCTCACAAATTTTTTTGACAGAATATAGTCTTACTACTTTTCTATTTGTTCATTTTAGTAGAAAATATTTGAGGGTTTTTTTTTCTCTCACAGGTTTTTGCCTCACACAAGTTTCACTGTATCATGTAACAAAGCAACTCTATTTAATCTCTTTTAACTGGTGATTTAATGAAAAATAAACAGTATACAATTATTAATATGCTAAATATTAGAGACCTTACATTTATAATTTCTGCATTACATTTCCAAAAAATTCAAATAACTTTATTCTACCTGCCTATTTTTCTCCTCATTCTCATTAAGTCACATATTAAAAGAATAGTGAATAAAATCAAGCATTCTAAATATTGCAGTGGCTAGAAAAATTTAAGAGCTTTCACCTGCATCCTGAAACAGAAAAAATATAAGAATTGTTCAAGATTTTCCCTATTGTTTGAAATAAGTGCCTTCCAAAATGATCAGCCTTGTACATACTTAAGTTTATATTGGCTGCTTTGAATTTTTGCAAGGTAGAGAAACTACCACAGAAAAAGCTCTGTCTATAGCTGCAGACTACTTGCTAAAATTATCATAAAGATGTACATCCAAATAATTCCAGAACTTATTTGGAAACAAACAAACAAAAAGAAAAGGCAAAACTAGTGCACTGGCCAACTCCCCAAAATAAGGGACTAGATTCAGCAAGCTGCTGGAAAATATTTTGTGTTGCTTACTGCTATTAGTACCAAGGATGAACTTGCATGTTGAAATAGACCTCCAGGTAATCACAGACAACTGAGTGGGAAGGAGCTAGAAACAAGTCAACTGTCCCTCTGAAATTGGAAAAACCTGCTACCAAAATATCAACTATTTCTAAGCTTCAGTGGAGGGATGGTTGGTGGAGTTAAGTAAGGATGTATTAACCTATAAATCAGAAGTTCTAACCCTGGTATCATTTTAAAAAAGAAAAAACAAACAAACAAACAAAAAACAGAACAGTATTTAGGTCCTACTTGAAATCAGTTTAATCAGAATTTCTTGGGGTACCTTTCAAATACTGGTAAATTTTTTAAGTTCCCTATATTGATGTTCAGCCAGGGTTGAGAGCGATTGCTACAGATTCTTTCTCTGGCTTATTAGAGACACCTGGGAGTACTACAGACTGATAGAGTGAGGAAAAAGTTATATGGGAAAGGAATTCTTCCTTAAGAACTATTTTTCCTATTTCCTTGTTGTATCGTAGAAGTACAGAAAATGCTTATGTATTAAATAATGCATAATAGTTATTATTTGTGTCATCAAGTCAACTATGACTCAAAGCAACTCTATGAACAATGGCTTTGAAATCTGCCCTCTAGAGAATCAACCTCACCATCTCCAACACACCTGACTTCATTGCCACTGTCACTGTGTCAGTGCATCTCATTCAGGGTCTTCTTCCCCTTTTGCACTGACCTTCTACCCTTCCAAGCATGATGTTCTTCTCCAAGAACTGGTCCTTCCTGACAACATGCCCAAAATATGTGAGACAGAGGTTTAAAACTTTTGCTTCCAAGGAGCAACCTGGTTTCACCTTCTCCAGGACAGACTTGCTTGTTCTCTTGACAATCAATCTATGGTAACTACTGGTGATTGGATCCTGCCATATAGAATATATAGGACCCAAGCAGATCACATCTGTGGTCAAAGAGGATGGAAAAGCTTAATATCATCAGCCAGAAGGAGGACTGCAGAACAGACTACCAATGGCTTATATGCAAAATTGAGTTGAAGATTAAGGGGGGGGAAAATCCACAAAAGCTAAAATATGACTAAGTGCAAGCTACCTGAATCTAGAGACCACCACAAGAACAGGTTTGACCTGAAGCATCATTCCAACACGGGCTATCATAGAAATATTGATAAATAAAATTCAGGAAAAAGTGGTAAGTAGCACAGAACTAATGAAAAAAAAAATGTTGCCCAAGACATTTCTCTTAGCTGCTGTCTTTGAGAAGCAAAACCAATTATAT
>NW_006399895.1:7018482-7020096 GCF_000299155.1 Elephantulus edwardii
CAGAGAATAGCATGTGGGGAAGCTAATGAGTCCAAGGTCTTGGTAAGCAGAGTCTTAGCATGCTGGCTTCAGAGACTGGCAAATCCCAAATTGCCAAGTACATCAGGCCCATGGTTCAAGTCTGGAGACCACAAGGCATGTAGGCTGCTGCAGGACTGGACATAGAGCTCTTTAGTATTGCCGGAGTTCATGCATATTCAGTGCAGGCCACACCTGTGAGCAGACTTGACCTTCTCCAGATGAAGCTAATCATCTTTACATGACCATCTTTAATCCTCTTATCCTGCCTCATTAACATCATAAAGGTTAGGATTTACTACACTTAAGATTTATAACATTTTACATCACTACACAATAGTAACCATGATAGTTGCTAAGAAAAATCACAAATTCTCCAATAAAAAGAGATCTGCTACACATAGCAATATCACACATTGCTTATTTACTTATTGACTTATGAATAGGTAATACATTCATGTTTTCAAATTCCCAAAGTGTAAGAGTTAATAAGCTCACTTGAATTCCTAAGTAGTCAGTCAGTTAGTCTCCATCGTCTTCATCCACTGAGTGAATAGATCATAATTAGTTTCTAGTCATTTGCTATTATAAGCAATGACTAATATTGTGTATATGTTATTTTAAACATATGCAAGTATACCTGTAGGATAAAGTACTAGATGTAAAATTAGTGACTCAAAGGGTATGTTTGTAATTTTGATAAATGATAAATTTTGATAATTTTTTACATGAAAAATATACTCATTTTGGGAGTTCTGGTGGCCTGGTCTGTGGGGAGCTGTGTTGTTAACCCAAAGGTTGTAACTTTCTGACAATTTGAATCCAGCAGCCACTCCAAGGGAGGAAAAAGATGCGCAATCTGTGTGCTCACAGCCTTGGAAACCCCAGTGGAGGATCAGCTATAAACTGGTCCTGACTTGACGGCAATAAAAGAATCATGTTTAGAAATGCCTCTTTCACATACTCTCACTATTGCAGAATGCTATTAAACTCTGTAATCTTTCCAACTCAATGGGTTAATAACAGTACTTCAGTTTAATTTCTCATTCATTATGAAATTGAATGTCTTTTAATATTTTATAACCATTTATTTTTTATCTTCTGCCTCTGGAAACCCTACGAGCCTGTAGAAAGGACAAAAGTTATAGAGGAAGTGTCCAGGACTTCGTTCATAGGGTCGCTATGAGTTGCCTGCCACTCGATGGCACTTAACAACAACAATCATCTGGGTTGTTGGTTTACTTGGAGTGGTTTCATAGATTCTTATAAGATTAACAAAAAAGTTGTCTTTTTATTTGAATATCAACTTGGATAACAGAAAAATCTTGAGTCACATTTTTTTTCGTTGGGAATTTTTTTTCTCTTTTACACTTAAATGACATTATTTTTTCAACTTTCATTGTGATTTAAATTGGTTTTCCATTGAAAATCTCATACAAATATGTTCTGAGACACGGATTACAACTTCATACTGTAAAAGCACTCTTCCTACTTTCATTCTTTGTCAATCATTCATTCCACTCATTCTTCTTTCCTATCAGTTCTGTTTCTTCTGAACTTTATCTGTGAGCAAATGCAGTCTTTTTTATTATTATT
>NW_006399895.1:7020941-7028680 GCF_000299155.1 Elephantulus edwardii
AGAGCTCCCCTAAATGCAGTCTTTTTGATACTGTGTGGTTGATTATTCTAAGACTTGCATTACTCTCTGGTGTTACTGATCATTTTATATTAATAACTGTTGTTTAGCTTAAAGTTGAATCACAAGAATGGCCTCAGTCTCATTGGAAACTGAAGTTCATAGTCAATTAGTCTTTTTTACTAATAGTCTTTGATTTTCTTCATCTTTGCTCAGAAAGAGAGAGAACAGGATCAACAGTTGCCCCTTAGATCACAGTTTTAAAGCTTTTAAGATCCAGTTGTTACTCATTAAAATAGGATGTAGACTTTGTGGACTGTATTAAGCCAATTAACCATCAAGGTCAAGTATTATGCCAGTAGACTATGGTTCTGAACTCAAACACCCAGCGATTCATTCCTTTAAGATTTTAGGTTATAGCTAAGATATTCTCCAAAGAATTCTGGTGGCTTAGTGATAAGGAGCTACACTATCAATCCAAAAACAGGTGGTTCAAATCTACCAATTGCTCCTTAGGAGCAAAATGAGCAATCTCCTCTCATGAGATTTACAGCCTCTGAAAACCTGCTGAAAGGTCATCTGTTGACCTTGGCTCCAACACGATGACACAGTAACAACAACAACAACATGACATTCTCCACTATCTTTCAGCATTGACTATTAGGATAGAAAAGCCTGAGACCAGTTAGTTTTGTTTTCACACTTGTAAGCTGACTCATTCTTTATGCCTGATTATCCAAAATGTTTTTTTTATCTTTAACTTCAAATTTTAGCAATTGCACTAGGATATGTCAGTCTTACTGTTCACTCTTCTGTGATTATTTTTTTTTCTGAGATCTAATATGCTCCCCCCTTTTCATATTGAAAGCAACTCCTTTATATTTATACATCCCTCTTTTTATTTACAGCCAAATTTTTGTTTTTAAATAGAGCCCATTGATTAGCATTTGTTTTTCTTTTCTTGGCATAAGCTGTTCCCATGATAAGTCAGTTGTCTGTCTTGATTTCTTGAAAAATAAAAAAATTCAGGCTTTTAAAAATATCTCTTTATTAGCTGTCTGTCATAATATAATTCCTCACTCACTTAATATATCCCTGTTATCTATTTACTAATTTTTACTCCCCACTCCTTTTCTCCTCATCTCTTGTAAGCATCCAAGAAGGATTCTGTGTGTAAACCTTTACTTTGTTTTTTTAATTCCATTCATTCATTGTTGCACTTTTCTCCCCACCCACTCACCCCCACCCAAACCTTTACTTTTTATAAAAATAGTTTCACAAAATATTTGCCCTTTTGTGACTGAAATATCTCACTCAGCATAATATTGTCTAGAGGCATCCATGTTACACAGTATTTTTCAATTCTTTCTTTTTCAGTATTGCATGGTATTCCATAATGTGAATGAACAGGATTTCTTTCTCCATTGAATATACCCTTCAATCACACTTAAAATATTTGTTCTGATTTGTACTTAGGGATTTCTGGTACTCTGTATGTTACATCTCCTTTGTGTCCCTTGGATATAATTTTATCTCTACTTACTCTAAATTCTATTTATTTTCATCTCTTTTGTTTGTTACTTCTCAAATATACCTTCTTTGTTCCTTTCTGCATTTTCCCTATCAGTATCTAATCTCCCTGGTGTGACTTCCAACTTTGGTTCCATTTCTGCAACTGTTAAGGTCAATTTTTCAACTAGGAATCTACAAACATGTTTCTTCCTTTTGTTCTCCTTCCATTTAGTTCCTGAGTCTTAGATCTTTATTTTGTTCTGTTGTTTTATAGAGGGATTGCAACATTAACTTTTTTTTAATTCACAGCAAAGCATTTGGTCTAAATTTTCATGTGCTCCATGGATCAGTGTTCATTTGCCTTTGTTTTCCTGTTCCTTTTCTCCTCCTCTATTTTTATATACATCCTGGATTGTTTATTGTTGAATCTACATTTTGGATGAAAGGATTTTTCCTTGGCTAGTTATTTGCAAATGGCTCATATGTATCCAAGAACTATATCCAAGAATAAGAATATTCTCCCTAACACTGTTAGCTAAGTGAGTTGATTTACCAGTTACTTTTCCCAGCTGACAGGGGTAGGCAGCAAGAACACTTACACTATTCGGACCCTTTTACCAATTGTCTGTTTTACCAAGCTGTTTATGAAAACATGTTTGTCATAGGAGTTCTTACTCAGTCCTGTCACCTCTGCTTCTCATAATCAACTCCGTATATAGAAACCTCTGTCACAAGCCCATATACCTGGTCCTTGTTTGGCCACATTGATTTTTAACCCTGCATCTTGAGCATGCTTCTCATATTACTATCAGCTGTCTCAGGGTTTTGCACTCACAAGAATCCCCTTCTGCCTCCTCCCACATCTTGTCTGATCTTCACTGCTTTTGGCAGTCTTTCTACCTCTTTGTGGCTTGGGTTTCATATGTATCCTCACTTGCATTTCTGTTTCTCCTTCTTATAGATTTTTGGGTGACTTCCTAGAGAAAGGGGAAAAGCCAATTTCACTGTACCATTTTCAAACTGGAAATCTGTATCTAATTCTTCCATAATTTTAGATGAGTAATTCTTAAATAACTGTTTTATTAAGAACTAGGTTAAAGAAACCTTTCAGGGAATGCTATGGATAATTGAACCAGGGAGATCCAGGCGACAATCACATTGAAGGACATTATGCCCAGAGGGCTGAGCAAGAAGAAGGCCTGAACTAGCTCTGGTGGCCTAGGGGCAATACTAAGGCCCTCAGTTTGAATCCACCAGCTGCTTGGTGGGAGAAGGATAAGCAGTCTCCTTCCGTGTGGCTAACTGCCTCTGAAAACCTGCTGGAGGGTCAGCTATGGGTTAGTTCCAACTCAACCATACTTAGCAACCGATGTTGCTTTTAGGAATAGAATCATCAGTTTCTATTACCCAATCTTTCCTACATGTTTCAGATTAAAGGTAAATAGCTATTTCTAATTGACACTGGCATTGTGATTTAAGAATTTCCTTTAGCTAAGGTTTACATAAGGTTGTATGACTATGAGTCGTAAGCAGGGCCTACTCTATTATGGAAAATATAGCGTAGATTAAAGCAAACTTTGAAATACACATCAGTTCTGTACTTAGTATGGGAAATTTCCATTGGTAACAATTTACTTTTTTGTGTTACCACAAAAAAGTTTCTTTTAAAATGCCCTTATTTCTTTGAAAATATCAAATTGTCATTAATATGTTTGTGTAACTCATTTCTTTTAAACAATACTATTTCTTAGGGAAGGAGTAATGAGAAAAGGAACATAGGAAATGAAAATTAAGCAACACCCAGTATTGTCCACTTAACAACTTGGTCAAGATAAATTTGTATAAAAAGTCAAGGGGCTACTTTACACATTATTATACAAATAGTTAAAATGATATAAACATCTACTTAGGCAAACTATACCTAAAATTTAGTAGGTGAATATTTCCTAGGCAAATGGAAAAAAAAATTTAATTCCTATTATTTTCTGTTTTTCTTCTTTATTTTATGGAATTTTAAAACCCTGTATTCCACATTAAATCCAGTTGATTTTGTTGTTCTTTCCACAGCATACCTCTGCTCTCTGAAAGCTTAGTTACTGTTCTGTTAATATCCCATGAAGCAATATTGGTCATACTGACCAGTTTAAGGATAATTAAAAAGGATAATCACCTTGTGATTTTGCAATACCAACAGTACTTAATGTTACATGAGTAGTGATGTTAAAATTAAATTCAAACTTCTTGGTAGTTTCTCTTTACATGGATAGTTGTTGCTCAAATTCAAAATTGTTCAGTCATTTCATTTTTAGAAATGGATTTTAAAAATAGATTGGCAGAGAAATGTGGACACTCAATCTGATCTAAAGCTGGCAAGTATTTTAATGTGAAGATATATTTTGTAAATTGGAAACCATCTTCTGACAGAAATGCCTTTTTGATTGACACATTCATAATATAGTATAATCAGCCATACATCATGCATAAATTTATGGCTATTCTTCCAAAGTCATGAAGAACACGTTGTTACTCCCTCTCAAAAGTACTCTTAATCCCTTGGCTTCTACAACTAGAGTGATGCTGCCAAGACAGTCATTTCAGTTTCTTGTCCCATAAACAGAAGCACTAAGGCACAATCACTTTCAGTAAGAAAATATTGTAAATTACATTTATTTTTTAGTGATAGTTATAAAAATTATTAATAGGAATCATGACCATATTCCATATTGGGTTCTGATAGTTCATTTATTCAGTTGTCATTTGTCTAAACAGAATTTAATTTGTCCAGAATTCAATTTCTTTTTTTCCCCACTTCTTGCCTTTCTTTTTATTACTTCAAATTTAGTATAAAGATGAAGGGAACTTATAATAGCCAAAAGTGTAAAGAACGTAAATGTTCATAAATCAATGAATGAGTAAATAAAAGACAGTATAGCCATACAGTCAAAATGCATGTATTCGGCAATAAAAAGGGATGAAGTATTGACACTTAATACAACACTGATAATTTAAAACATTATGCCAAATTAAAGAAATAAGACCTCATACAGAGCATATTATATTTATCTACATATATGAAAGGTCTAGAATAAGCCACAATGTATATTGGTGATTGCTTAGGGCTAGACAAAGTGAAAAGAACAGGGTAGGAACAGTGCTTGTGGGTAAAACTTACTTTTAGGGTGATGAAATGTTTTAACATTGATTGTGGTGAATTTTTTGGGCTTTATTATATTTACCAATTCAACATGGCCACTATTCCGTAAACGCCTTAAATGAATTTTACACTTCAGATAAGTTAACCTCATGGTATATGAATGATACCTCATTAAAGCCATTAAACATAAAAAAGAGAAATAAGAAGATTTCCATTTTAATCAAATAAGTTAGATGTCTTTGTAGGGAAAAAATGTATCAGCAATTTGAAATAGAAGATCTTTGATATCCAGTTACCATTGAAAATGCAAAATTAAGGTACAATATGACTTCTCACAAGTTCTAAAGAAGTCTTATCTATAAAAATGCTTTTTGATGTTATATTTGTTTTAGTGTTATTCAAGGAGAAAGATGTAGCAGCATGTGTCTAAATATTTACAGCCTTGGAAACCCTAAAGAGCAGTTCTACCCCTATGACCACTGCAAGTTGGAATGTGATGCACGAGCAATCAATGGGTGTGATCTGGTTTTTGGTCCAGTGTTTTCCATTTACGTGGGAAAGTAATTTTTATCATCTACTTGACTATAAATAAAAAGAGCAGACAAATTATTGAGTAGAGAGAATCTAGTAATCATACAAGTACTATGTTTCCTATTTTGGAAGTTAGTTTATTGACTTAAAAAATTGTTGAATGGAGTTTAGTAGGCTTGGATTTACAGTGATTCTAAGTACAACAGAATAAAACCTTGCCAGATCCTGCAACATTCTTAAAATTTCTCCTCTGTTAATCCCACTGTTTCAGTAATTGAGCCAATCCATCTAATGGAGAGACTTTTTCTCCTTAACTGACCCTCTATTTTTCCAAGTATGGTGCTCTTTTCCATGGACTGGTCCCTCCTTATAACATGTCCAAAATATGTGAGATGAAATCTCACCATCCTAAGTTTTAAGAATCATTCTAGTTGTACTTAATCCAAGACAGATTGATTCTTCTTCTGTCATCTTTGTTCATTGTCCAAGTTTCAGATGCATAGGAAGTAACTGAAAAGACCATGGCTTGGACCAGGCACACATTAGTCATTAAATTGCTATCCTTGCATGCTTTTTTAGCACTTTAGAGAGATCCTTGAGTGCACACTTTCCCAATGCGATAAGTCTTTTGATTTCTTGACTGCTCATAGCAAGGGTATTGATTATGGATCCAAGTAAAATGACATTGTGGACAACCTCAAACTTTTCTCCATCTATCTATGATGTTGCCCATTGGCCTAGTGAGAATTTTTTTTTTCTTAATGTTGAGATGTAATCCATACTGAAGGCTGTAGTCTTTGATCTTTTGCAGAAAGTGCCTCAAGTCTTTTTCACATTCAGCAAGAAAAGTTGTATCATCTGCATCACGCAGGTTGATGAGTCTTCCTCCTGAAGCCACATTCTTTTCCATAGAGTCTAGATTCTTGAGTGGTTTGCTTAGCATACAGGTTAAGTAGGTATGGAAAAAGGATGCAACCCTGATGCACAGTTTTGTTGATTTTAAATATGCAGTGTTCCTTTGCTCTCTTCGGACAACAATTTCTTTCTCTTCTATAGTTTTGCATGAGCACAATTAAGTGTTCTGGGATTCTCATTCCTGACAATGTCAGCCATAATTTGTTATGCTCCACACAATAAAATGCCTTTGCATAGTCAATAAAACATAGAAAAATATCTTTTTGGTATTCTCTATTTTTAAAAAAGCAAGTATTCTCTTTATTTAATAATCTTTGATATTGAAAATACCACTCATTGAACACCCACATTGACAAGAGATGCCTCAGTGTTGTACAGTGCTTTCAAAGCCCGGCTTTCCTAGGGTCTGAGGGGCCTGCGTGTGTGGGGACAGGAAAGCACACAGAGAAGACTGAGGTGGGCCCTGAGCTGGCAGCTCTGCCAGTGCACTCGCATCATGGCCAATGCAACGCTTTCCATTTCTCATCCTATCTATACTTGAATCTCAAACAGTTTATTCTCCCAGAACAGTTTTAATTTTTTAAAAAAGTTATTCTTGATAGTCCAGTGTTGTAGAAATTAGATAACCACATTTCAGATGTGCATTTTCCTCTTTTCAAAATAAAGAGCATGAAAAGATTCCTATAAACATTCAGCTTTTAAACTGTGCATGAAACAATAGAAGTGCATCCTATGTCGGTGTTGTTGTTGTTATGTGCCGAAAAAAATTCCCTACATTTATTTCACTGATGCTTCTTATTGTGTGTTCTATGAATCCAGTCTTATTTCTTGAGATATACCAGCATTAAGCATGCCAATTACTGAAGACTTAAAGTGATTATACTAGTATTACTCCCTAACTACTTTTAAAAGAAAATTATACAGATCTTCAAATTAAATTAAATTAACCAACCATGGCAACAATCTTTTTTTTTTTTTCTTTTCCAAGATCCATCATGAAATGGCCTCTTCTGAATACAACTTGAATTTCTGGAAGTTTGCTGACAACACTCTCCCAGTGATTTTAAATAACCCTCAGCAGTATGATTATTGGATGTGCTATTGGCAATATTGATCAATAATTTCCATATTCTGCTGGATAACTTTTTTTCTTGGAATGGAAACAACTATTCTAATCAGTTGACCAGTTAGCTTGTCTTCCAAATTCATAACATAGACTAGTGAGCATTTCCAGACCTGCATCTGTTTGTTCATAGTCAATACCCTTGCTATGAGCAGTTAAGAAATCAATTGTATTACATCAATTCCTGGGGTCTTATTTTTTGCCAGTATCTTCAGTGTAGCTTGAGCTACTTCCTTCATTACCATTTGTTCTTGATACTATGCTACTTCCAGAAATAGTATCATTTCAACAAATTCTTTTTTGTCAGTCCACAGTATATTCAATATTCTTCTCCAGCATGACAATTCAAAAGCATCATTTTTTCTTTAACCTTCCTAATTCATTACCAACTTTCATATGCATATGAAGTGATTGAAAATACCATGACTTAGGTCAGGTATAGCTTAGTCTTCAAAAGTGATAGACATTCTTATTAGCACATTAAAGAGGTCCTTGGAAACAAATTTG
>NW_006399895.1:7029934-7039507 GCF_000299155.1 Elephantulus edwardii
CAGTCTTACCCCCACCCTGATGTCAGCCTCATTCTACAACAGTGGCACCATATAGTATTTGTCCTTTTGTGACTGAGATATTTCACTCAGCATAATGTCATCCAAGGTCACACATTTTGAATAATATTGCATGAGTTCCTTGTTTTTCAAAGTCCTTATTTTTGTAACCACTAGTCAGTCTTGCACTCGACACAGATCATAACAGTACTTTCTCTTTCTTTTCAAAACATTTGCACCCTGCTCTCATACTCACCACCATTTTTTCACAAATTCAGTGAGCTGGCAATTTACTTCTGCACTGAAAACAGTTTTTCTTAATTACTAATTAAACTACAGCTTGTATTTGTTCTGGAGATTACATGTGTGGCACATCAACTAAGTATGAGGGTTAACAGAGTCTCTTAGTAATAATCTATTCCACAATGTTTCCTGCATAAGAGTGGAGGAAGGGGAGAGAAGAAAAATTAATATGAAGAAATGCTCTGTGCCTTGTTCTATGCAAGGGTCCATCACACAAGTTAATAGTCCTAACAGTCTTGCAAGATTGTAATGCTGTCCTTGTTTATTATAGATTGCCAATTTGAAGCTGAGGAAGGTCAACCACAGAATCCTAGGCAATGTGTTAATAGATGATAAAGTCTTTCTCCTTCTTGGGGATTGTGTTTTCAATAGTCTCAAAGAAAAACAGAAGTTCTCTGATTAACAGCCTTTGTAACGGGCGATTACTTTTACCTTTCTCCAGATCTCGCATGCATGCTTGAGATTCCACTTTTCAGCCTACCTAACACTGCTCTGGTTTCCCAATAGACCATAATAAAACCTGGACTGTTGTGCTTGCCTACACTGGCTGCAGCTGCCTTGGCAATGATCCAGGGGCCTGGCTGTATAGTCTGGTTTCTTTCATGAAGCATAGTTTTTGTGAAATTCACTGGAATTTTTGAAATTAGAAGTAATGTCTGAATTTGGCTCTATTTCTATTCTAAGGGGTTGTTTTTTTTTTTTATCATGTATGATGAAGTACATATAGATTCTTAGAATTCCAGACAAGTCACCACATGTCACAAAAGTTGCAATAAAACCTAATGATGGATTAGATGAAAAATGTAGTGAATCAAGAATGGGCCTCAATTTTTTGTTGTTTGTTTTGAACTTCTTGATAAACGGTGGTGCTATTTTTCTGAGACTGAGAAAATAAGGAAGAAGGAGTGCAGAAGGAGTTTGCAGGAAAATGTCCTGGTTTGACATTTATGCTCTTCTGCTATGTTCCACATCCAATCTTTCAATGATTCTGTCATTTGACCTTCAAAATGTGCCTTGATTTCAACACTTCTCATTAATCCACATCATCCTGGTTAAGACTCAAACAAGAAAAAAAAAAACCTACCAGAAACCATTAAAAACTTGGGACATTCAATATAGAAAATTGGATATACATGTGATATAAGAAATTAATTAAATGGGATGGTGAGGCAACCCAGCAATAACAACTGTAACATGCTGCTATCAAGTTACAATTGGAGGACAAAAGAAGAAAGAGGAGCTATGCTCAACCAGAGGGAGCTGGATTTATGTTAATAAATGGTAAAAATCAGAGCCTTGCAATCTCTGAAAAGTAAAAAAAAAAATGCAGTCTAAGACAAAGAGAGAGAATATATCTGACTTCTCTTTATTTCTTCATTTTAGTCTCCAATCAGTGCTGGGCATGACATCAGCCAACAAGAATCTTTGGAAAATACAGTCTATAGATACCAGCCAACTGAGCAAAGGAAGGAAAAGGAGAAGAACTGGTCTGAGAACAAACAGGCTCAGTTGAAACATCCCATAAGTCAAGCCATAACTCTCTCTTTACCAGGCTATGAAAAAAAATCGTCCAACTTATCCTCCTCCTATCAGGATAACTTGTTTTGTTATTTAGTGCCATCGAGGTGACTACAAATCATAGTAAGCCTATGAACAAAAGATCTGAATCTTGCCCTAATATAAGCCATCTTCACCATCACTGATACACATAAGCCCACTGATAAGAGTCCTGTGTCAATCCACCCCTTCTTTTTGTTGAACTGTCACCTTTCCAAGCATGAATTTTTCCAAGGAATGGCCCCTCCTCACAGAATGTTCAAAGTATATAAGGTGAAGTTTCATCATCCTTGCTTCTGAAGAGCAACCTGGATGCACTTTATCCAAGACATATTTGTTTGTTCTTTTGACATTCCTTGGGATACTCAATACTCTTCTCCCATACACAATTAAAAGGAATCGATTCTTCTGTCATCCATTCTCATTGTCCAACTTTGAGATACAAAGCAAGTAATTTAAAAGACCATGGTTTGGATCAGGTGCATCTTAGTCTTTAAAATGACACTGTTACCTGTAGCGCTTTGGAGAGATCCTTAACAGCGAATTTTCCCAATGCAACACATCCTTTGATTTCTTGACTGCTAGTACCAAGGGTGTTGATTGTAGATCAAGTAAGATAAAATCATTGACAACTTGAATCTTTTATCCATCTATCATGATGCCTGTTGGTCCAGCGGTTATCTTTGTTTTCTTGATGATGAGATGTAGAAGAGGCCACGGCATGAGAGATATCATTGCTAATATCAGATGTGTCTTGTCTAAAAGCAGAGAATAAAAAAAGGATGCCCATTTATGTTTTATTGAATATGCAAAAGCATTTTACTGTATGGATCATAACAAACTATGGCTAGCATTGGGAAAAATGGGAATCCAGAATGCTTAATTGTGCTCACGTGAAACCTATCTTAGGCCAAGAAGCTGATGTCTGAACAGAGCAAGAGAACACTATATATATGTTTTTAAATCGAGAAAGGTATGTGTCAAGCTGTATCCTTTCTCCTTACCTACATGTGGAGGAAAGTGTTTGAGTTGGACTTAATTAAGAAGACTGTGGCCTCAGGATTGGAGGAAGACTCATCAACACCTTACATTATGTAGATGACACAACCTTCTTTGCCACAACTGAAGAAGATATGAGACACACACTGCACAAGATCAATTATTACAGCCTTCAATACAGATTATATTTCAACATAAAACAAAAAAATCCAGGATAAATATAGGCGATGGTATATTATAGCCCATGACGTAAATAAAAACATTTCTTACTCTCTCAGAGTGTGATGAGCTCCTTGCTCTCTTCAGTGATTCAGAGACCAGGACTGAGACTAACCCTCTGCCTTTCTATCACTTTGGATATCATGACCATCAGTATGGTAAAAATTGGGTCTTAGCTGCACCTTAGTTGTAGTTTTCAGGAATGTTAGGAATGGTTATCTTGGCAGAGAACATCTTTTCAATGACTGTGAAATTTCACACATCATTTTACTTATTGTCGTTAGGTGCCATCGAGTTAAGCATGACCCATAGCGACCCTCTGAACAACAGATCTGAACCCTGTCCTATCCTGTGCTGTCCTCACACTTCCTGACACATTAGAACCCATTTTGGCAGTCACCACGTCAATCCACCTGGTCGAGGATCTTCCTCTTCTTCACTGATCCTCTACCTTTCTAAGAATCATGTTCCTTTCCAAGGAATAGCCCATCTTAGCAACATACCTGAAGTATGTGAGGAGAAGCTTCATCATCATTGCCTCCGAAGAACAGTCTGACTACACATGCCAAGACATGTTTGTTTGTTCTTTTGGTAGTCCATGGGATGTTGAGCACTCTTCTCTAACACCACAGCTCAAAGACATCAATTTTTTGTCATCCTTATTCATTGTCCAGCTCTCAGATGCTGATCAAGTAATTGCAAGGGCCATAGCCTGAATCAGACACATGTTAGTCTTCAAACTGACATCACTGTTATTATAGTTGTTGTTGTTGTTATGTGCCGTCGAGTCGCTTGCGACTCATAGCGACCCTATGTACAACAGCCCTAAACTCCGCTCTGTCCTGTGCCAATCACACTGTCTCTGACACTCCCATTCCAATTATCCCAGTCACTGAATCAATCCACCTCACAGAGGGCCTTCCCCTCCTGCGCTGTCCCTCCACCCTCCCAAGCATGATGTCCTTCTCCAAGGACCGGTCTCTCCTCACACCATGTCCAAAATATGTTAGACGGAGCCTCAGAATCCTTGCCTCCAAGGAGCCACCCGGTTTAACCCTTTCCAGGACAAATCTGTTTGTTTTCCTAGCAGTCCATGGTATTCTCAGTACTCTTCTCCAGCACCACAGCTCAAAGGTATCAATTCTCCTTCTATCCTCCTTGGTCATTGTCCAACTCTCTGATGCATAACAAGTGATTGCGAAGACCATGGCCTGTATCAGACGCACCTTAGTCTCCAGAGAGATGCCATTGCTCTTCAGTACTTTGGAGAGGTCCCTAATAGCAGACTTTCCCATAGCAAATGCGACATCACTACTCCTCAATAATTTAGAGAGATCCCTGACTGCAGACTTTCCCAGTGCAATATGTATCCTGGTACCACGGGTGTTAATTGTAGACCCAAGTAAGATGAAGTTATTGACAGTCTCAATCTTTTCTCCACCTATCCTGATGTTACCAATTGGTCCAATAGTAAGAATCTTTGTTTTCTTGACATTGAGATGTATTCCATGTTGAAAGCTGTATTCTTTGATCCTCTGCAACAAGTGCTTCAAGTCCTCCTCACTTTCAGCAAGTAAGGTTGTATTATCTGCATAAAGCAGGTTATTGATGATCCCTCTGATCCTGATGCCATATTCCTCTTCATAGAGTCCAGTTTCTTGAATAATTTGCTGAGCATACAGATTGAATAGGTATGGAGAAGAGAATACAACCCTGATGCACTTCCTTCTTAATTTTAAATCATCTGGGGTTCTCTTGTTCTGTCCTCACAATAGCCTCCTGGTCTATGTATAGAGAGCTCTATGTATTTAATTATGCATGAACACAATTAAATGTTCTGGGATTCCCATTCTTCTCAATGTTAGTGATAACTTATTATGATCCACACAGTCAAATGTCTTTGCATAGTCAATAAAGCATAAATAGACATTCTTCTGGTATTCTTTACTGTCAGCCAGAATCCACCTGGACACAGGCCTATATGCAGGTACAAAGAAAGCTGAGAAGTACTGTCATTAACTGAGATTAATCAATCTCAAGAAGAAAATATTGGATTTGGATAGGGCATGGGGAGAAACTCTGTACATCACAATCTGTATTCAAGTCAGAAGCCAGGTTGTTCCTTTCAGAACACACACCGTATTATGTGTCTTTTTGTTCAAACTCTCTAAAGGTTCCTCCTCAGATTTATACTTAAGTCTAAACTCTTTATTGTGGAATGTATGTATACTGTGGAACACATATTTATCACTAGGAGTAACCTGGTATGCATTATTAACTAGCTGTGTGTGGGGGATGGGTGCATAAGAGTATAAGGTAAAGCTAATTTTAATATTTGTTACTTCATAATTTCTATCGTATAAATACTTCCATTATGGCCAATTTCAAACTACCAATGAACATTATTAAATGCACGATTGAGAAGAAAATCACAGTTTTATTTCTTGTTAATCAGTACAGAGCTGACTTATGCACACCACTACCTGCCAATCAAGGCCCTAAAGTGCCTCAGCCACAATAATTTCTTTGCTGTTGGCCTAAAACAGTGGTTCTCAAAGTGCAGTCCCCACACCACAATACAACTTCATCAAGGAACTTTCTACAAAAACAAAATTTTGAGCCAAATCCCATACAAACGAACCAGACAGTCTAGGTATGGAGCCAGCGATCTGTTGCAACATGTCTTGTAATTCCAGGCCACACTCAAGTTGGGGACCCACTTCTCTAACAAGCCAAGTTTCCTCGCAATTCAGGGCATTTATGGTTTTGTATTCACTACCTACACTTTTTCTACTTTCATATTTTCACATCATTCTATATTCAAATACTGCTTCCTTTTGTTAAAACCATTCTATTCACCTAACCTGCTTCATTTTTCAAATAGCACTCACCACCATATGAGATTACATTGCTTATTAATTTTTTCACTTGAATATGATTTGATTTGGGGAATTATCTAGTTGAACCTGCTCATCCTCAGACCCGTTCACTCTCCCATAGCAGAATGTAAGCTCTCTTACATTCTGGAAGGAAATGACCCTGTTTCTTTATGCATCTGGTATATATTGGGCAACAGGAAGCATATGTTGAATTAATTAATTCATTTTATAGTTATTGATGAATTTAGTTTATATTATAACTAGTGTACCAAGAGTGAAGAAAGGGGAAAAGAGCAAAAAAGAATTACAATTAGACATACTTTAATCTCTAAGCTGACACTGTAGCTCTTTAACATTCTGGAGAGGTCCTTGACAGCAGATTCTTCCAAATGCAATTTGATTTCTTGACTGTTGGTGCCAAGAGTCTTGATTGTGGATCCAAGCAAAATGAAATAACTAAGTTCAATTCTTTTTCTAGCTATCATGATAATGCCTATTGGCCCAGTGGTGAAGATCTTTGCTTTCTTCATGATGAAATGTAATCCATATTGAAGGTTGTAGTCTTTGACCTGCAGCAAGTGCTTCAAGTCCTTCTCAGTTTTGGCAAGCAAGGTTGTGTCATTTGCATAATGCAAGTTGTTGATGAGTGTTCTTTCCATCCTGATGTCACATTCTTTTTCATATAGTCTAGCTTCCCAAATTATCTGTTCTGTATATAGTCTGAAAAAATATAAAGAAAGTCTACATCTCTGATGTACTCTTTTCTTGATTTTGAATCATGCATTGTTCCCTTGCTCTGTTCAGACAACCGCTTCCTGGTCTAGGTATAGGTTTTGCTTGAGCACAATCAACTGTTCTGGGTTTCCTATTCTTCACAATGTTAGCCACAATTTGTTATGATCCACACAGTCAAATGCCTTTGCATAGTCAAGAAAACATTCTAATGGATATTCTTCTGGTACTCTCTACTTTCAGCCATGATTTATCTGACATTGGCATTGATGTGCCACGGCCAGGCCTAGACTTTTGGGTACATAGCTGTGTGTGTGTGTGTGTGTGTGTGTGTGTGTGTGTGTGTGTGTGTGTAAAATTGTATTGACACAGTGACTGCAGCAATAACCCCAAGTGTGTCAGAGATGAAGAAGATGGCACAGCATAGGACAGGGTTTAGATCCGTTGTTCCTAATTCATTATGAGTCATACTTGACTGGATGCCAACAAATAATGGTAGTTCTGAGGAGCTGTGGTAGTGTAGCTATAGTAAGGTGACTGCTAAGTCAAAGGCTGAGCTTCTTCCAGTGGTTAAAACCCAACAGTTCCAAGATAGAAAGATGAGCAGTCCCCTCCCTTTATGATTTATAGCCTCAGAAACCTGATGGGGGTTGCCTATGAACTAGAACTGACTGGATGGGCGTAAGTACAGATCTAATTATGTTAGAGGATCTATATCACTCTCTAGATATATTTTACTCCAAAGTAGTCTTATATACCTATTTTCTACATGTAGTCAGTTTTACTGTCTTAGGAAAGAGGAAGACTTAATGATAAAAGATGCTGGTCACTACTTCAAATGAATACAAACTTACGAATAATAAAAGGAACTGAGTATCTTCAAGCACATTAACGATACTAAAATTTTGATTGCCTCCTCTAGATGCCACATGTGCTAGCTATGTCATTATTAGAATAGAGAGAGAAAAAACATCACAAGTATAGCAATACTAATATTTTGGGACACATAGGGAGCTCTGATGGTCTACTGACTAGATGCTACACTGCAATTTTGATGGCACACAGTTCGAAGCCATCAGCTGCTCCGTGGAAGAAAGATAGGCCATCTCCTCTCAAGCAATTAACTGCCTCTGAAAACAGGCCAGCGGATCTGCTATGCATAGGTTCCAACACTACATTATACAGTAACAATGTTACTTTGCAGTAACACTTAAAGGTTTTAATATACTGATAAAAATTTAGCTGATTAGTTCTCCCACTTCATAACAAATCATTCTTTTTGGAAAATTGTGGTGATGTAGTTTACCTTTCACCCACTATCTAAAGCCCTAATGTTGCTCCTGTATGAACAAGTTATGTTGGTGAAAACAATTGCTCTCTCTTCCTAAAGAATGCATAAAAAATAAAAATAAAATTGTTTTAGTCCTTGTGAAAACCCCCAAGAAGTTTCATCCAATGTGCCCATGGACATTGTCCTAAAGCAATTATATCGAAACAAAATCAAACACATACATTGTGGTCAATATAAATTTTCTGGACAGAGAAAAATCAACTGACAACAGTCTCTAATACAAATGGAACTGTACTTATTTGGGGGTACATAATTTTTTAAGAGTTTTAATCCAATAGTGTATAGGAAACATTTTTTTCCCAAATACATTTTCAGTTTTCAAAACCATGTGTTATTTACAGAAAATAGAATTCATGTGTTTTTGATTCATTTACACTTTACTCATTAAAAAATTCCTGTTAAACCACTTGGTATTCAAGGACTTTTCAGTTTTCTAAATAAGTTTCCAAAAGCCTTCTTAAAGATTTGGTGTTAAATAAATATGTACTTGAGTTTCCAAACCATGTTCATAATCTTTCTTTGGAATTTTATGCCTTTAATTAGTAAAATGTGATTTCTTTTCCATCCAGAACAAGATTATTATGTGACAATTTATCATTTGTCAATGCAAGAAAATCTGAATTTACAAATAGAAAACTTTAAATATCATCAGACAACCAGCAAATAGTATATGCTACAAAATAAATGTCAGATAAGCATCACAAATTAAGAGTGAATTACCATTTATTGAGCATTTCTTGGCTGCCGTGTGCTGGGTTTAGCAGTTTATGAATGTAGAATTTAATTCTACAGTTTATTTTATGAAATAGGTAATTTCATCACCTTTTTCACAAATGAGAAAATTGAGGTTCAGACAAGCTAAATAATCTTGCCAAGGCAACATCACTCTTAAGACAGTCACAATTTAAACAATGATCAGCAATTATTTCTAAGTCTATTTACTTCCACTACCCAGTCTTTCTGTTAAATTTGAAGTTAAAGAACCTGGTTATAAGTTATTATATTTTTACTAAATACTAGTAATATAAACATCAGTAATTCTTAACTTCCTTGGATGTAAAATGCAGATAATAACATTCACATCATAAAGTTCTGAGATGAAATAATTTATCTATGAAGGTACTTTTGTTCTTTTGATTCCTGGCTTGCACCATGCCAACACAGTTTTCTCATAGCAGATTGATAATTTGAAACAAAAAATCCACGTATATTTCATTTTTCAAAATTTCCAGTAGTTTCCCCACAATCTTAGACCATGACCTATTGGACAGAGTGGAATTTTCTCATAGTTTACTGCTTCTGTAAAAGATTTCATCTTGGAAACTATAGGATCACTAATGGAATTATGGTGGTCTAGAAAGTGGTTAGAAGGTGCGCTGCCATCCAGAAACTTCTCTAACAGGGTAAAAAGGGAAGCCACAGACTGGGAAAAAGTTTTTGGTAATGACATGTCAGACAAGGGACTTATATCTAGAATTTATAAAATACTCGAGCACCACAACAAGATAAAGGAGAATAATCCAATTGAAAAATGGG
>NW_006399895.1:7040426-7048025 GCF_000299155.1 Elephantulus edwardii
TAAAAAAAATATAATCATAAAAAAAAGAAGGTGCTCTGCAATTCCAAAGGCATGTGGTTCGAATCCACCAGCTGCTGTGTGGGAGAAGGATAGGCAATCCCCTCCCGTACAATTTACAGCCTCTGAAACCCAGTCAACTATTATTCATATTTAACTCAAAGACACACAACAATGAGTCAGAGAGGGCTCGACAACAAAGGATTAATCTTTAAGGAAACTGAGGGTCACATCTTTCTCCTTTGTAGTAGCTGGTGCTACTTTTCAGTTAGCAACACCGTATTTCACCTCTATGCCATTACAGCTTCTGAAGTTTACTTTATTTCCGTTATATGTGGAAAAAACTTTATCACAGTAGTTAAATGTATAGATTCTGGGTCAAACTGTTTGAATTCAAGTCCAGTTATTGTACTTTCTACCTATATGATTTTGGGCAAGTTAATAAAGCTGTTAGTGTCTTAATTTCTTCTTTGTTAAATGGAAGTAATAACAAGTTTTATAGAGTGCTAAGACTTCATCTTATACTTCATACTTTGGTCTTATCTGAAGATACCTGTCCTTGAAAAAAAGACATCATGTTAGTAAAAGTGAAGGATCAGAGAAAGACCTTCAATGGGATAGATTAACACAGTAGCTGCAACAATGGACTTGAGCGATCACAAGGATGGTGCAGGAAAGGACAAGGTTCCTAAGGTAGCTATGAGACAGAGTTGACCCAATGGCATCTCAAGATGGATTTGTTTGTTTGTTTGTTTTGAATGAACAAGTACTCAGAACAGGTACCTGGCATAGTTTGTAATCAGTAAAGTATAAATTAGTTATTCAAATTTATCTGACAGGAGATATTACTGTAAGTGAAGCAGAATTACCAATTATTTGATCATGGTTAAATGAATATATAAGAACTCATTACACTCCTCTCTCCATTTTGTAGATGTTTTAAGGTTTATAAACAAGGAAACAAATAAATACATGTTAACTATTAGCAAGGTTAATTAAGTTCATCATAAAAGGGGGGAAAGGCAAGAAATAATTTTCATAGGCATAAGCACTTTTTATTTAACTTTTTATTTTGAATAGGCTTACAGAGCAAATTGGCTCTCTACTCAACAGTTCAAGCACAATTGCAATTATGATATTGATTGCAATCTCCACAACGTAACAGCACTTGTCTCACTTCATCCCTGTATTTACTATTTTCATTTGTCCTTCTTTCCTATCCTTTCCTCATTTCTGAACTTTATTCCTGAGAAATTGTTGCTTTTTGGTCTTGTATGGCTGGTTATTATATGGACTGTGTAACTCCCTGGTGTTATTGTTCACTTGCAGTTGTGCTGTTACTCTAAAGGTGATGCCTCTCTGGAAGTACAAATCCATCAGCAGCTCCAATGCAGAAAGATGGGTAATTTTCTCCTGGGAGATTTACAGCCTCCAAAAAGCCTCTGGAGGGTCAGTTCTTGCACTAGCTCCAACTGAAAGGCAATAAGTGGAAAAAAGGTTAAACAGTGCTTAAGGACTTAGGGGCTCCAGCAAGGTTTTTATCAGTGATCAGTAAGCCTAATTTTTTTATTATAACTGTTTTTATTTTGGATTTTGTTTTATATTTTCCCTGGACTCTATCCAGGACCCTCTATTATACCTCTTTTCAGAGAGGTTGACAAGGATAGCTGGATATCACCGAGCTCTTCTGATCTAAGAATCATGGAGGCTAGGGCTCATGTGGCCCATTAGTCCTTTGGATTAACTGATTTCATGGGTCTTTGATTTTCTTTACTCTTCTTTGCTCCAGTTGGGGAGATCAATAGTTGCACCTTAAATGGCTGCTCACACTGTTTTAGATCTCAGGTATTACCCACCAGAGTAGGCTGCAGAACACTGACTTTGTGTGCTATTCCAGTTGGCCTTGGTGTCTCCGAAGGCTGATCCTGAGCTTCTGCTCTACTGTATTCATGGATATATTTGCAATCCTTATAAATTATCTATCTCTATCTCTATCATCTATCTCTGTATCTATCTCTATCTCTCTATATCATCTATATCTATATCTACATCTATATATATATATATATATCTATAAACTATCCTCTGTCAAATTTATACATATTCAGGCAGTAGCCTCAAATAAAAATTAAAAGTACAATATTCAAACTCATATGTATTTCTTATTTTCATAATCAGATTACAAATTCTTGAGGATAAGAACTATTTTGTATGTTTGGTTGTATGTCACTAAACCTAGTTCAATGTACGATTCATTTTATATGTTTAAAATGTTTTTGCTGCTAATCTAGGGATGTTAATGATATAAATTTCCATAACTTTTATAAGTAAAATCCAAACTTTTCTTAATTAAACATTATCACTCCGTCATCCAGTATAATCTGTTCAGGTGAGTTATATCTTCTTCCTTGCTTCTCCATAACGAAGGCTTAAATAAATGGGAAGATGATCTGTGTTCATGAATGGGAAGGTTTAATATTTGTAAAATGGAGAAAGACGGAGAGCTTTCCTTTTCGAAAATCTATAGATTCAATGCTGTCATGACCAAAATTTCAATAGCTCTCTGTACAGAAATGGAAAAACTCTCAACTTATATGGCATGTCAAGAGGCCTGTTGTTGTTAGATGCCACTGAGTAAAGTATGACTCACAGTAATCCGATGAACAAAAGATTTTGCCATATCCCATGCCATCCGTACAGTCTCTGCCATGCCCACTGTTGCAATCTCTGTGTCAATCGATTTCATTGAGGGCCTTCCTTTCTTTCACTCTCTACTTTTCTCAGTATGTCTTTTTCTCAAGAACTGATCACTCCTGACAACAAGTCTGAAGTGTGTGAGAAAAAATTTCACCATCCTTGCCTTTAAAGAGGACCCTCATTGCACTTTCTCTATGACAGATTGATTTGTTCTTTTGACAATGCATGGTGTATTTAATATTTTAATCAACACCAAAATTCAAAGACATTAATTCTTCTTCACTCTTATTTCAGATGCATAAGACGCTACTAAAAATGCCATGGGTTAGGTCAGGCACACCTTGATCTTTAAACTGACTCTCTTGTTCTTCGGCACTTTAAAGAAGTCCCTGACAGTAGATGTGTCTAGGTCAAAACATCTTTTGATTTCTTAACTGCTGCAACTATGGGTGTTGATTGTGAATCCAACTAAAATGAAACCCTTGACAACTTGTTTTTTCCATCTATGGTGATATTGTCTATTGATCCAGTAGTGAGAATTTTTGTTTCTTGTTGTTGAGATGTAATTTACATTGAAGACTGTCATTCATCTTTGATCTTCTTCACTAAGTGCTTCAAGTCTTCTTCATTTCCTTTGAACAAGGTCATATCATCTGCAATATTGTGTCACATCTGAATAATGTAAGTTGTTGATGATCCTTTCTCCAAATCTGCCACATTTATGTTGATATAGTCCAGCTTCAAGAATCAGCTGTTCAGCATACAGATTGAATAGGTATGAAGAAAGGATACAACAGTAATGCACACCTTACTTGATTTTGAAGACGCCTAGAGTAGCTAAAACAATGTTGAAAGAGAAGAACAAAGTAGGAGGATTCACACTTCCTGACTGTAAAACATATTTTACAGTTCCATCCAGTAAGGACCTCTGGTGGAGCGCTTTCCAAGTTATGCTGCTAAGTAAAAGCTCAGCAGTTCAAACCCACCAGTGATCTGAAGGGAAATGATGAGCAGTGGTCTCTTCCTATAAAGATTTATAGCCCTGGAAATCTGATCAAGACTTGCTGTGAGTTGAAACAAGATCAATGTCAGTGAGCTAGTGGGCAGTGGAATATGGAGTTCCATTAATCAAAATAGCCTGGGAGATGCATAGACCAATGAAACAGAGTTGAGAATAAAAAAAAATCTATACATAAGTGTTACTTATTTTTGACAAGTGCACTAAGTCCATTTGGTGGAGAAAAAAAAGAGTATTTTCAATAAATAGTGTGGGAGAAACAGGATTTCTATATTTAAAAAGATGGAGGGTGGGGAAGAGGAGAATATGATGCAATGCCTCACAACATACACAAAAACAAAGACAAAATTAAGGACTCAAATGGGCAAATTAAAACCATAGAATTCTTATAAGAAAATGAAAAGACTGCCAAGTTTTCAACAGTGGATTATCTAATATAAAAAAGCATAAACAAAAAAATAAATAAATAGGTCTCATAAATTAAAAACTTCTGTTCATCAAAAGATTTAGCCAAATGAGTGAAAAGAGCAGTTTCCGTGGGAGAATATCTTCAAAACTCATGTATCCTATAAGAATATATATATATATTTTTTTTTTTTTTAACCAACCATTCATTAACACAGTGCAGACAGAGAGCAGGGTGGAGCTCCCCAATTAAGACAAGCTTGGAAGCAGGAGTGACATTCACTTCCATAATAGCTTGCCTCCGGAAACCCTATGAACCTGGAGAGAGGATGAAAGACACCCAAGCATTGAGAGCTCTCCTTCACAGGGTTCCTATGAGTCACCTGCGACTCGACGGTACTTAACAACTAACAACAATATATATATTAATTTTATATATATATATATATATATATTAACCTTGACAACAACAAAAAGACAACTAACCCAATCATGAAGTGGGTGGATGGCTTGAATAAATAAGCATTTCATCAAACAAGGCATTCAAATGACTATCAAACACATGAAAGGATTCTCAACATTATTAGCTATCAGAGAGATCTAAGTCAAAATCACAACCAGAAAAATATCTATTTGTGCATTATTGACTATGCAAAAACATTTTACTGTGTAGATAGATCATAAAAGAATATGGCAAGCATTGAGAAGAGGAATCCCAGAACACTTAACTGTGCTCATGTGAAATCAATGCATAGACAAAGAAACTGTTGTCCAAAAAGAGCAAGGGAACAATTCCGTGGTTTATATTTAAGTAAGGTATGCATCAGGGTTGTATTTTTTTTCTCCATATCTATTCAATATGTCTGCTGGACAACTCATTTAAGAAGCTGGTCTGTGTGAAGAAGATTGTGGTATTAGGATCAGAGGAAGACTCATCAACAACCTGCATTACACAGATAGCATAACCATATTTGCTGAAAGTAAAGACAACTTGAAGTGCTTGCTGCAGAAAGTCAAAGAGCACAGCCATCAATATGGATTACAACTCAACATCAAGAAAACAAAAAATTCTCACTAGTAGAACAGCAGGTAACATCATGATAGATGGAGAAAAGATTGAAATCATCAATGATTTAGTCTTACTTGGATCCATAATCAACACCCATGGTGTCAGCATTCAGGAGAAAGAAATGTATTACATTGGGACAGTCTATAGTCAGACACCTCTCCAAAGGACTGAGGAGCAATGATGTAAGTTGGAAGACTAAAGTGCACCTGATTCAGGCCATGTTGTTGATGATGGCCATTGATTCAAGAACGACTCATAGTGACCTTATGAACCAAAGTCCTGAAACCGTTTTATAACTATCATCATTTCTATAGGTTCATAGAGTTTCTAGAGGAATGAGGTTTAGGAAGTGGATGCCACTCCTTCGTCCAAATCTATCTTAAACTAGGAGCTCCACCAAATACTGTCCACCACGGGCAGCCGTTATGGCATTTGACCCCCAAGTTCAGCTTCACAGCAAATCCAGATTACCACAGTACAGCATATTGACAGAAGAGTGCTGTACAACTTGGGATAATGTTCCTTCAAAATAATAACACTAGGCCCTCGGGCCCAATCAACATTTATATACAAGAAAGATAGAGATAGAGAGGTAGATAGATAGGATATAGAGACAGAGACAGAGATAGAGGCATAGACATAGATATATACACAAAACAAAAGATGAACAAAAGGCCTGAAGCCTTTCTATAGCTATCATCATTTCTCCAAGTTTACAAAGACTTTACAAAGGCATGTGGTTTAGGAAGTGGATGCCACTCCTGCTTCCAAACCTGAATCAATCTGAAAAGTATGGAACACTTCACAAATTTGTGTGTCATCTTGCACAGGGCCCATGCTAATTGTTCCAATTTTAGTATATGTGCTGCCAAAGTAAGCATAATTCAGGCTATAGTCTTTTCAATTATTAGCTATGCATCTGAAAGCAGGACAATGAATAGGAGAATTGACACTTTTGAGCTGTGTTGGAGAAGAGTATTTAATATCTTATGGACTGCCAAAAGGGCAGACAAAATGTCTTGGAGAAAGTACAGACAAAATGCCCCTTGGAGGCAAAGATGACAAAACTTCATTTTAGATACTTTGGGAAAGTTGTTAGGAGAGGCTACTCCTTGGAAAGGGACACCATGCATGGAAAGGTAGAGGACAGTCAAAATAAAGGAAGACCTTTAATGAGACAGACTGACATAGTAACTGTAGCAATGGGTTCAAGAATGTAAAAAAATGTGAGGATTGCACGGGATAGGGCAGGGTTTAGATGTGTTGTTCATAGGGTTGTTAACGTGTCATACTGAACTCAATGGCACTTAACAACAACTACAAGTATGGCTAAGGTATTTCTCCCCTTCATTGCTGTTCATTCAGAATGGACTCATAGCTGAACTTCCATTGGGTTTTTGGAGACTGTAAATCACTCAGAAGATTATTATCATTCTCCTACAGAGCTTCTGGTATATTTAAATCGCCAGAGAAGCACTATCTTTGGGTTAGCATTGCAGCGCTCTATGCCCATACCATCAGAGCTTTGCACTTAAGGTATAGAAAGAAAATGAAAACAAAACCAGAAAACAATGACTATTGGAAAGATGTGAAGATAAGATCTTAACTGTTGTCTATAGGTGTGCAAAATGGTACACACATTTATTGTGAAAACAGAGACAACTTTTTAAGAAACAAAAATTAGAGTTACCATTTGTTGTTGTGTGTGTGCTGTTAAGTTGGAACTGACCCACAGCTAACCCTTCACTGGGTTTCCAGAGGCAGTTATTTGCACAGGAGATTGCCCATCCTTCTCCACAGGGTAGTTGATAGATTCAAATCATACACATTTGGAATTGCAATGCAGCTTCTTATAGTGATGCTACTAGAGTTATTTCCATGTTGTTGTTGTAATGTGCCATCTAGTTGCCTGCAACTCAAAGGAACCCTTTGTACAACAACTCAGAAGCCTGCCATGTCCTGAGCCAGTCTCACTGACTCTGACACATTGCCACAGTCGCTGTATCAATCCATGTCATCCAGGGTCTTCTCCTGTGCTGTCCCTCCACCTGTCCAACAATGAGTTCCTTCTCCAAAGATCAGTCCTTCTTGGCCATATGCCCATAGTATGTGAAGTAGAGCTTTAAAATCCTAGCCTCCAAGGAGAAACTTGTTTTCACCTTCTCCAAGACAGATGTATTTGTTTTCTTGGCAGCCTATGGTTTGTTCAAGACTCTTCGCCAGTACAATGCAAAGGTGTCGATTCTTCTTTTGCCATCCTTGTCATTGTCCAGCTCTCTGATGCACACCAGAAGACCATGGTCTGGATCTGGCATACCTTAGTCTCTAGACTGATACTGGTGCTTTTCAGTACTTTGGAGAGGTCCTTGAAAGCAGATTTTCCCAGTGTAATTTGTCTTTTGATTTCCAGACT
>NW_006399895.1:7048415-7050647 GCF_000299155.1 Elephantulus edwardii
AACCATGAAGTATTTCCTTGCTCTATTCTGAGGACTGCTTCCTGGTCTGAGTATAGGTTTTTGCATGAGTGCAATCAAGTGTTCTGGGATTCTCATTTTCCTCAAGGTTAGCTGCAATTTGTGTTATTCACACAGTCAAATGCCTTTGCATAATCAATGAAACACAGATAGACATTCCTCTGGTACTTTGTACTTTCTGCCAAGATCCATCTGACATAGGCAATAATGCCTCTAGTGCCATGACCTCTACTGAACTCAGCTTATATTTCTGGTAGTTCTCAGACGATGTATAGTTCCAGTCAGTTTTGGATTTTGCATGCATGTGATATTAATGATCTTGTTCAATAATTTCTCCTCTCTGTCAGGTCACCTTTTTTTTTAGAACGGAACAGGGATCTCTTCCAGTCAGTTGGCCAGGTAGGGTAGTTGTCATCTAGATTTCTTGGCACAAGCTGGCTAGCATGTCTTTCCATATGACTTAGCAATTCTACTAGGTATATATCCAAAACATGTGAAAGCAGAGATGCAAGCAGAGACATGTACACCAATGTTCACTGTAATCCTATTGAGAAAGCAAAGATAAATGCCAAGAAAACAAGCTAAGTGTCCATTAATAAATAAGTGGAACAAAGATGGTGGTGGTGGTTGTTGTTGTTACGTGCTGTCGAGTCACAATTGATTCATAGAGACCCTAATCTACAACAGCCCTGAGACCTGCTCTATCTTCAGCCAATCTCTCTGACTCTGATATACCTTCCCCCATTATTTCAGTTACTCTGTCAATCCAGCTTATCCGGGGTATTCCTCTCCTATGCTGTGCCTCCACCCTTCCGAACATGTTGTCCTTCTCCAAGGATCAGTCCCTCTTGGTCATGTGCCCAAAGTATGTGAGACAGAGCTTCAAAATCCTAGCCTCCAGGGAGTAACTTAGTTTTACCCTCTCCAAGACAGACCTGTTTGTTCTGTTGGAGATCCATGGTATGTTCAATACTTTTCACCAGCACCACAACTCATGGCTATAATGGAATACTACTCAGGCAGTAGAAAGAACAAAATCTTGGCATATGCTATGATACAAATGGAGCTTGAAGACATTAAACTGAGTGAAATCATTCAATAAAAAAAAGATAAATACTATTTGACCACACTTATGTAAAATGACAAAAGGAAAACTTAACAAAGATCGAAGTTCTTACCAGTGGTTACCAAGTGATTAAGAGTGGCAGAGGGGGAAAGAGAAGTTAATGGTGATGAAAAAAATCCACATTGATCAAACTGATTAAGGGTACAGTTTCATAGGATAGAGTTGTTGCAACTTGTCAGTGTGTTGTCCACTTATTCATCGCCATCAAATTGGAATCAACTCCTAGCCAATCCTCATTTGGATTCTGAGGCTATATTTTGCACTCGAAAAAATTGCCTTTCTCCTGAAGAGCTGCTGGTGAATTCAAACCACCAGAAAGGTGGCAGTACGCCACCAGAGTTTCCTTCAATAAAGTGGACACTTGTAATAGCTGAATTGGTATAAGTTGTGTAATAAATACATTCACAATAATGACAAAAAATTAAAAGAGTAGCTGCTGCTTATATAAGACAAAACATCTCATGAGATTTGGTTTAGTGGTTTAGAGTAATCATTTCATAGGATATTCCATTCAATTGCCTAATAGCATAGTTTTAATCTATTCTACAGTTTGTTTTGTAGTGCCTATGGTCTTAAAAGTTTGTCAGCCCTTCTAAGAATAAAATCCCTATGCACATCCAAAAACTTCTCTAAAAGGGTAAAAAGGGAAGCCACAGACTGTGGGAAAAATATTTAGTAACGACATGTCTGATAAGGGACTTATATCTAGAATTTATAAAATATTGGAGCACTACAACAAGACAAAGGTAAACAACCCAATTGAAAAATGGGCACAGGATATGAGCAGACACTTCCCCAAAGAAGACAGTTAGATGGTGAACAAACACATAAGAAATGGTCAAAACCCCTAGCTTTAAGAGAGATGCAAATCAAAACAACTATGAGATATCATCTCACCCCAGTAAGAATAGCAAAATTTAACAGAACAGTAAGCAACAAATGCTGGCAAGGTTGTGGAGAAACTGGAACCCTTATTCACTGTTGGGAGTGTTAAATAGTGCCACCACTATGGAAGACAGTATGGCACTTTCTCAAAAAGTTGGAAATAGAAATACCATTTGACCCAGCAATCCCACTACTGGGAATAT
>NW_006399895.1:7051512-7053482 GCF_000299155.1 Elephantulus edwardii
CAGAACAGAAATACAATTTCTTATTTTCTCCAGACTTTCTAGGTCCATTGAGGCCAGATTGCCATATCCCATAAAGTCTTTTTAAAAATCAAACAATTAAAAAAAAAATCAAACAATTACCCAACCCACTACCAAAAATTTGGCTAAAACTGCTTGGGATTCTCCATTGAGTTTCTGAGGTTCTAAGTATTACAAGAGGAGACTATTCATCCATTATTCTGTGGATTTGAACTACCAACCCTTCAGTTAGTACTCAAACATAGATGAGTAAAGAGAGCATACTGCTTTGAGTTGTCCATTCCAAGACCTATCTATATGGGATTATATTGACAACAGAAGATGAGAGTTTTTACACAACTGGAAGAAAGTGATCACTGTGACTGAATGGTGTATGTAGAAACTGTTTATGATATAAGCTTTTTTGGAGTATATTCTCAACAACAACAAAATAAAAAATTCTGTGAGGAGATATGAAATTAGAGTATAGGTTAGTTATAGTAAAGCATGCTCAGTGTACAACAGATAGGAAAATAAGATGGGAAGGATGGAAAGTTAAGAGATATAAAAGAGATCAGAAAATCTAATGTATTCATTTAATCAGAATTTTAAAAAAAAAAGAGAAAATGGAGCAGAAGCAGTACTTGATAAAATAATCAGTAATAAAATAAAACCACTTGCAAACTTAACAAAGGGAAAAAAAGAGAAGATACAGATAATTTGATTAAGAAATGATAGAAGTGACATCACAAAAGAACTAGAGGAAATTGAATCAATAATATTAGACTACTATGAAAAGCTATACTCTTATAAATTCGAAAACCAAGAGGAAATGGACAAATTCCCTAAAACTCATCCCTTACTCTGACTGAAAAGGACCGATATAAAACACTTGAACAAATTCATCACTAAAGAAGAAAAAGTCCTGGACACAGCTGAATTCTAGTAGACAGTCAGAGAGGATATATCACCAATTCTACTTAAATTATTTTAAGAATTAGAAAAAGAAGGAACACTTCCAGAGTCATTCTATGCAGCAAGCATAACCCTAATACCAACACCAGGCAAAGATATTAACACAGAAGAAATCTCAGACCAATATCTCTCATGAATATAGATGCAAAAATACTTAACAAAATCCTAGTCAATAGAATTGAAAAGGACATAAAAAATAATAATTTATCACGACCAAGTGGGATTCAGAAAATGGTTCAATATAAGAAAAAGAATCCATGTAATTCACCATATTAACAAAGTAAATAACAATAACCATATGATCTTAGTAATTGATGCAGAAAAGGCATTTGATAAAATCCAACACCCCTTTCTCAATAAGACACTCAGCAAAACTGGACTTGAAGGGAATTTCCTCAACATAGTGAAAAGTATATGTGAAAAACCAAGATTCAATATCATTCTCAATGGAAAAAGACTAATAGCATTTTCCTTGTGAACAGGGTCCAGACAAAGCCACTGTCACCACTTCTATTCTAATATTGTATTGGAAGTGCTTGCTATGTAAATAAGACAAGAGAAGGAAATAAAAAGCATCCAGATCAGCAAAGAGGTGGTTCAACTATCACTATATGCAGGTGATATTATAGTATATACAGAAAACCCCAAAGACTCAACAACAACAACAACAAACAAACAAAAACCAACTGTTAGAGTTAATAGGTCAGGTTAGTAGAGTGGCAGGACATAAGATCAATATATTAAAAAAAAAAAATCAGTGGAATTCCCCTACAGTAACAAAGAGAACTCAGAGAAAGAATTCAAGAAAGCAATACCATTTACAATAGCCAACCACAAATTGAGATACTTGAGAATAAACCTAAATAGATACATTAAAAACCCATACAAAGAAAACTACAGAACATTTCTACAAGACACAATGAAAGACCTAAAGAAATAGAAAAAAATGCGTCTTGTTCATGGATAGGAAGACTCAATATTGAGAAAATGACAATCCT
>NW_006399895.1:7053722-7055859 GCF_000299155.1 Elephantulus edwardii
TTGAGAATCTAGAAATAGACCCATCTATCTATGGTTAACTGGGAAATAAAACCTACAAAATGGGGAAATGACAACCTCTTCAACAAATGGTCCTGGCAAAACTGGACTGCCACCTGCAGAAAGCTGAAACTGGATTCACATCTCACACCATACACAAAAATCAACTCAAGGTGGATCAGAGACCTGGCAAAGCCCAAAACCACAAAGTTCCCAAAAGACAAACTGGGATCAAACTTAGAAGGCCTAGTCTATGGGATAAAGAGACTGCTAAATACAGCCAGAAATGTACAATCTGAAGATGATAAAATTGATGAAGGGACCTTCTAAAGATTAAATCCCTGTGTACATCAAAAACTTTTTCAGACAGTGTGAATAGAAAACCTACCAACTGGGAACAAACATTTGGTAATACCAGCTCAGACAAGAGTCTCATAACCAAAGTTTCCAGTATACTCCTGGGCCTCCACAAGAAAAAAAGACTGGTAAAAGACATGGAAAAAAAATTTCACAGAGGAAGTTATTTGAATGGCTAACAGACACCTGAAGAAATGCTCCAAATCACTGGCAATAACTTAAGAGATGCAAATCAAATCCACAATGAGATACCATCTCACTCTAGTAGCAGTGGCTAAGTTTAACAGGACAACAAAATAATAAATGTTGGAGAGGATGTGGAGAAATAGAAACTCTTAAACATTGTTGATGGAATTGTAAAATGGTACAACCACTCTGTAAGGCAGTTTGGCACTTCTTAAAAAAAGCTGAACATATCATTTCCTCATTTTGTAACTGGGTTATCAGTCTTTTTCTTGTGGAGGCTCAGGAGTATTTTGTAAATAAACTAGTATAAAATTTTAAAAAAACCAACCAAGTAGTGGAATAGCTGGGTCATATGGAATTTCTATATTCAGCTTTTTGAAGAAGCTCCAAACTGCCTTCCAGAATGGTTGTACCATTTTACAATCCCACCAACAATGTATAAGAGTTCCTTTCTCACCACATCCTCTCCTAGATGATGTCCCTTCTCCAAAGACTGGTCACTCCTTGCAACATGCCCAAAGTATGTCAGATGAAGCTTCAGAATCCTTGTCTCCAAGAAACAGCCTGACTTTACCCTCTCTAGGCCAAACCTGTTTGTTCTCCTGACAGTCCATTCAGTACTCTTCTCCAACACCACAGTTCAAAGGCATCAGTTCTCTTTCTATCATCCCTAGTCATGGCCTGGATCAGGTGCACCTTAGTCTCCAGACTTATCTTGTTGCTATTCAGTACTCTGGAGAGGTTGCTGAGAGCAGACTTTTCCAATGCAATTTGTCTTTTGATTTCCTGTCTGCTGGTACCAAGAGTATTTATTGTGGAACCAAGAAAACTAAAGCTACCCACAATCTCAGTCTCTTCATTGTCTATTATAATGTCCAATCGGCACAGTGGTGAGAATCTTTGTTTTTTAGATGTTGAGCTTCAATCCATATTGAAGGCTGCAGTCCTTGACTTTCTGCAGCAAGCGCATCAGGTCCTCTTCAGTTTCAGCAAGCAGAGTTGTGTCATCTAAATAACGCAGGTTGTTGGTGAGTCTTCCTCCAATCCTGATGCCACACTCCTACTCACAGAGTCCAGCCTCTGGATGATCTGTCCTGAATAAAGACTATAAATGTATGGAGATAGGACACCTCCTTGGCAAACACCCTTCCCAATTTTGAACCATGCAGTGTTTCCTTGCTCTGTTCTGATGACTGCCTCCTGGTGCAAATATAGGTTTTCCATAACATAATCAAGTGTTCTGGGATGCCCATTCTTCTCAAGCAGTTGATATAGAAGAATGACAGCTAGATACTACCAAAGAAGCAGACAGAAGAAAAATGTATTTGATAATTATGTGAAACTAGTAGACTCCATACAGAATGTAAATAACTAATAACCTCCAAAAGCAGCAGAAGAGTTTGTGTGAAATCAATAATTATTAATTTTTAGAAATAAAATGAAAATGGCACTTACTGGACATGTACGGTTCCTGAACTTTTACTTCATTCAGGAGTGCCTCATGGTAAAAACACAATATTCAGTAGTTAGTATGATGACATGTCATGCTATAATTTTTTCCAGGTCTGTCTAATCAATTTTACTGTATCTTTTTTTT
>NW_006399895.1:7056394-7059561 GCF_000299155.1 Elephantulus edwardii
CTTGAGACTCATAGCGACCCTATGAACAACAGCCCTAAACTCTGCTCTGTCCCGTGCCAATCGCACTGTCTCCAACACACCCATTCCGATTACCCCGTCACTGAATAATTTTTTTTAAAGAAAATTATTCTGCATGGTTTCTACAGTAGTAAAAAAAACTAAAGCAGTTTTTTTGAATGTTCGTCATTGATTTATTTCTTTGGTTAGTCACGCATTAAACATTCACTGATTCTTAGTATAGGTTTTGTCATAACCACTGAATATATAAAGATTAATAAGATACAGTAGGCATCCTCAACAAGCTTTATGTCCGGTAAAGAGCAACAAACAAGTAAGCCAGTCATCATATGATGTTATTGTTACTATGGAAAGTTAGTCAGCTCAAGCATAAGAAAATACTGACTTAAAATAGAAAACATATTATTTTGGTCATTGATCTGTGAAATCTAGGTTTTGGTTTCTAGATTTTACGATCAGGTTGAGTTCAAGCTGGATTCATATATCTCTTGTCCTTAAATCAGTACATAATCTGCTCTACATAGCTCCTGCAGAAGGCCAAGCTGAATAAGTAGAAGCAATCTTGAGCATGTTCTTCTCACACAAGAGGGCAAGTTCAAACACACTGGCATATTTCAAGCCTCTACTTGAATTAGAAATGTTAACATTCCAGTAACCAAAGCAAATTCTATGGCTCAGTCCCATGTCAGTAAGGTAGCATAGTATAGTTGGTTTATACAGGTGTAGCAATTTGCTGAATAACTCAAACTTATGTATAAAAAGCACAATGGGAGGGTAGGCAAGGCATTACCTAAGTTAAAGTTTTTCATTTTAAATGATATAAATAGACTCAGAAACATTTCAGGAAGTAGCATATGATCAGAACCAAGGGTAACATATTAAGAAGTTCAAAATGCTCTATAGAAATAGGGGGAAAAAAGAGTCCTAGGAATTGATGGAATGCTAATTAACATATTTAAACAAACAGACTACCAGGTTGTGACAAGAAATCTCGAGGTGATCCATATTCATTCCCATTCCCAAAAGTGGTGATCCAACAGAACGTGGAAATTATTGAACAATTTCACTTATATCATATGCAAGCAAAATCTTGCTAAAGATTTTCTAAAAATGACTAGAACAACCGGAAATACACGCTGTGTTTAGAACGGGTCATGGCACTAGGGATAACATTGTTGATGTCAGATTGATTGTTGCTGCAAGCCGAGAGTACCAAAAAAGATGTCTATTTGTGGTGTTTTGTTTTTTTACAATGCAAAGACATTTGACTGGGTGAATTACAAGAAATTGTGGCTAAGATTGAGAAGAATGGAAATCCCAGAACACTTGATCATACTCATGGGAAACGTGTACCTAGACAAAGAGGCTACTGTTTGAACAGAGCAAGAGAACACAGTATGGTTCAAAATCAAGGAGTGCATCAGGGATGTGTTCTTTCTCAGTTTTCGATTTATATTCTGAACAGATCATTCTGGGGGCTTGACTTAATGGAGAAGAGGTGGAATCAAGATCGAAGGAAGATACATAAAGAACCTGTGTAATGCAGATGATACAGCGTTGCTTGCCCAAACTGAAGACATGAAGTGTTTGCTGCAGAAGATCAAGGACAATAGCTTTCAATATGAATAGCAGCTCAACATCAAGAAAACAGGTCCTCACCACTGGGTCAATAAGCAGCAAAATAATAGATGGAGAAAAGACTAAGGTTCGTAACAATTTTATTTGCTCAGATCTACATTCAACACCCTTGGCTCCAGCAGTTAGGAAATCTAAAGACAAGTGGCAGTGGGAAAATCTTCTGTCAATGGCCTCTCCAGAATCCTAAAAATTAATGATGTCAGTCTAGAGACTAAAGTGCAACTGATCCAGGCCATGGTCTTCTGAATTGCTTTCTATGCATCTAAGAGGTGGACAATGACTAAGAATGCCAGAAGAATCAATGCCTTTGAATTGTGGCAGTGGAGAAGAGCATTGAACACACCCTACACTTTAAAGAACAAACGGGTCTGTCCTGGAAAAGGTTGCTTCTTGGAGACAAATATTTTGAAGCTCCACCTCACATCCTTTGGCCATATTGTCAGCAGGGGCCAGTCCCTGGAGAATGACATCATGCTTAGAAGGGATGAGGATCAGCACAAGAGAAAAGTCCCTGGATGAACAGTGACTGTGGCAATGGAGTCAGGTGTGTCAGTGACATATTGGCCCAGGATAGGGCAAGATTCTGACCTGTTGTTCATTGGGTTGCTATGATTCATAGTCAACTTGATGGTACATAGCAATAATAACATTGTTAGTACATGTAATCTATTAGAAGACTTGAAAATTCGTCTCAGAGACTATACAAAAGAGTAAACTCTGTAATAACACAGAATTAAGCTAGAAAAGACGTAATTTTATTGTTAGTAGCACAAACACTGCAGTTTCAATTGTCTACTTCAGCAATGTATTCTCATGTCTCAGACATGATCAAGATAGCACAGGATAAGGCAGGTTTAAGAATGGCTATTCATAAGGTTGCTATGAGTTGTACTTGACAGCACCTAACAACAACTATTGATACATCACTGTTGTTAGAAATAATGTAATTATTGGTTTTAGAGTTCTTCTCTACTATTGTCCATCTTCAGAATTTTGTTTAATTCTTGCTTTTCCATATCATTAACATCTAATGAAAAATCTGGCTAGATGTGTCTTATTGGCAGAACCTTAGTAGCTGAGTGCTGGAAGCTATGTTTCAAACATACCACGTATTTGAAATACCATGAGGATCAACTATGCTGGACAAGTTTTAGTGTCACCCTTTGACAAATTAGAGAGACTAGCACGGAAATATATTTCCAAAATTGTTGTTATTGTTGTTATGTGCTGTCGAGGCGCTTGCAACTCATAGCGACCCTGTGTACCATAGCCCTAAACTCTGTTCTGTCCCATGACAAATGCACCATATCTGATACACCCATCCCGATTACCCTAGTCACTGAATCAATCCACCTCATAGAGGGCCTTCCCCTCCTGCGCTGTCCCTCCACCCTACCAAGCATGATGTCCCTCTCCAAGGACCAGTCCCTCCTTACATGTCCAAAGTATGTTAGAGCTTCAGAATCCTTGCCTCCAGGGAGCCGCCCGGTTTAACCCTACCCAGGATGAAT
>NW_006399895.1:7067571-7071199 GCF_000299155.1 Elephantulus edwardii
GTGGCTGACTCTGAGAAGAATGGGAATCCCAGAACACTTGATCGTGCTAATGCAAAACCTATACTTGGACCAAGAGGCAGTCGTCAGAACAGAACAAGGAAAACACTGCATTTTTCAAAACTGGGAAGGGCGTACGCCAGGGATGTTTCTTGTCTCCATACCCTTTCAACCTGTATAACTATGTATATAGTTCTGTAAAGTCTGTGTAGTCATTGCAATGGATTTTAGACTCATCAGAGAACTAAGACTGGTGATAGAATAAGTAGAAAGTAGTGCAGGAGTGTGGATTAGTTTAGTATTGTGGATGTTGTTGATGAGGACAGTTTTCCTTCTTGGAGGAGACTCGGCAGTTATCAGACTTGGCTGTCTATATACCACCCTTGCTCTTTTTACAGTGGATGTCAGAAGTGGGACTAATTGTAATAACTTCAGGCTCATGGAACCATGGGATTTGTAAATTTGGGTCTGGAAATACAGCTAAGTTGATTATTTTCGTTGTTACAAAAGAGGGGAAGAGAAGCCAAAAAGCCACTATGAGCCCAAAAGGAAAGGCAGAGGCTGAAAGCCATATGCATATGGGTAGGATACAGTTAAGGATGATCCTTAAGGGCAGAGAATAAAGATCAAACTGGGACTATCTTTAGAGGTTTATGCATTATATTTTTGTTGATTTAACTTAATGAATACTATTACTTTTATGTTTCCTTCTACATAATAATGTTAAGATATATTGTAAAATGATTACTAGGTTTTGTAGATTATGGAAAGCATGTAAATCCACCTTCACCTAATACTGAATTGGACATGAAAGAAAAGATTTGCCCTGGAGAAATTCTTGTTGAGACTAGTAGCATTTGATAGAGGGTGTGGAGATTAGCCTGGGTAAGAGTAAGCTCTACACTTAGGGGAGATTTACATTTAAATGGATTTGTAAAGAAAAGCAAGTAGAAAGTAAAAAAGAGAGATTTTACTCTTTAAAACGGAAACAAGCTGTGTGGGTTTTGAGGCAGAGTAAATTAGATGCCCATCAGAACCTCCTTCCAAGTGTTCAAGTTAAATGGAGCTGGTGAGTATGCTCACTTTTGGTGACAACCTGGATCCAATGGACTGTAAATAAAATGCAGGCCACAATGAAGAGATATAGTCTATGGGAAGACAATACTAAATATTTGTAATAAACAGAATGCTATTTCAGGATGTGGGGAAAGCTCCCGGTTCAAGCTGGAGTTCACACTGAGGCACTAAGGCAATCTTTAAGGGTTTACTGGATTCTTGCATTTTATTTGCTGACCCTTCCCTTCTCAGTCAAGAGGAAGGTTTTCAATAGAAAGACCTTAGCTTCATTTTTCAGTAGAGAACTGCTGGCCCCTTGTTTTTATGCTCTCTGTTCTATCTCATTCTTGGTTGTCATTACTAATAATCAGTCTGCAATAATATGCTGAGTTTGTACATGTTCCATTGGCACTGTAGACATAGTACACACAGATGTGTGGATAAAGATGAAGTGTTGTTGGCTTGAGAAGCAGGGACCCCTTGAGAAGCATGAGGACCCCTGATTTGTTGACGTGGCCCATGTGGTAAACTAACGCTTAGTGAACCAGTTAGTCTGAAATACAAGAAGATGTGTGGACTCCTGAGCTTATGGCTAATGTCCAATAGACTTAGCCATGGATGGCCAGGAATTGATACGGTGGTATTAATAAGTTCAGAATTTTCTATATATGTGTTAGTTATAAAACTATAGTTATATAATTATAAAACTAACATCAGTTTTCTTCAGCCTGCAAAACTAGTCACTTAGCCTCCAAATTCACTGTTTCCTGTCTTTAGTCATGTAAAGTAATTTGATCTCTCTGAGGCTGTATCTTAATCTGGCTGTTTACCAGGAAGGGGACTGTGCCCCTCCTGGTTAAATATGAACTATTCTTGTCATATGTAAAGATTACCTTTTTTTACTGACAAAAGTGCATTGTTAAATGAGTCAGGGTTTTACCCTGGTATAAAAACCAGTGACCACTCCCAGATGGGGAGCCAGTCTTGGAAGTGACTTGCTGTCTCCCAGATCTGTGTAATAAAGTGCATTTATGGATATTGCAATTCGTTTTTCTTATTGGTGATTGACTATGTAAAGAACCCCTTGTGTTCAGTAACAGAAGGAGTTGACCATAACTAAAATCAGATGAAAAGAAAATGTTTGACACTGAGAGCTAGTGCAGATTGTTGTAACCTGATAGCTTGCTGTGGAATGGATTTTGCTTAAAGATGTTGAAAGCTCTAACTGGAACAGAAAATTCTTCACTAAAACATACTTGTTTCCTCATATTACTAGTTTGATAGGAATAGACAAAATATAAATTGGTTATCTAAAAAAAAGGAGGTAAAAGCATGAGGCAAGAAATAGCTAGCTTACAGGCTCTCATGAATGTGGTAAGTAGTAGATGATTGTAAGAGGAAAGTTAATTCTTCATATATGAAGGCTAACTGATAGAAAAGCTAGGGGATAGTCTTTACTGTCAAGGGTTTATTGTTCCAAATGGCTTTTCTGTCCAAAAAGCTTCTGACTTTGTCACATGTATGGGGTGAATGTATGTTAGTATATTCACAAGGTGACCAACTAGTTTAATCATTAAATGGAAAAGATTCAATGGCACAAATTATTGTCCAAATGGAGCAAAGAAACACTGGTTTAAATTTATGAAAGGTGTCTATTAGGGTTGTATTCTTTCTCCACACCTAATCAAACTCTACACTGAGCAAACCATCCGAGAAGTTGAACTTTATGATGAAGAGGAATTGGAGGCATCAAAATTGGAGGAAAATGCAACAATCTGTGTTATACAGATGATGCAACCTTACATGTGCTAAAAGAGAAGAGGACTTGAAACACCTGCTGCCGAAGATAAAAGACAAGTCTTTAATATGGATTACATCTGAATATAAAAAAACCCCACAAATCCTTATCACTGTTTCTTGGATAATCCTTCAACACCTTTTGTACCAGTCAAGATACCAAAAGACTAAAAGACTTTTGTATTTGGAAAACCTGATGTCAAGGGTTCTTTAAAGTGTTAAAGAGCAACAGTGTCAGTTTAAAGACAAAGGTACACCTGATCCAAGCAGGGGTCTTTCCAATCACCTGCTATGCATCTGAAAAAAAGAATAAAGATGACAGGAGAATCATCAATGTCTCTGAGTTGTGGTGCTAGAGAATACTACTGAATATCCCATGGACTGACAAAAACCAAACATATATGTCCTGCTGAAAGTGCAAGCAGGGTGCTTCTTGAAGGCAAAGATGGTGAAGCTTCATCTCACATACTAAAGGCATCTTGTCAGCAGTCTTTGGAAAAGGACAACTTAGAAATAGAGGGTCAGCATAAGAGAGGAAGACCTTCAATAGGATGGATTGACACTGTGACTTTAACACAGACTGAAATGTCTTGTTGTTGTTGTTGTTATGTGCTGTCAAGTCACTTGCGACTGATAGCGAGCCTATGTACAACAGCCCTAAACTCTGCTCTGTCCTGTGCCAATCGCAATGTCTCTGACACTCCCATCCCGATTATCCCAGTCACTGAATCAATCCACCTCATAGAGGGCCTTGCCCTCCTGCGCTGTCCCTCCACCC
>NW_006399895.1:7073154-7075659 GCF_000299155.1 Elephantulus edwardii
CCTCAGCTTCAGCTTGAATTTGCATGAGTAGTTGAGATGTTGAATGGCAGAGGATATGGTATGGTTCAGATCCATTGTTCATAGAACCACTATGAGTTGTATTTGACTTGATGTCATATAACAACATCCCATGGCTTAATGTATTGTCATTTCCCACCTACGTCACATCTCACTACAGATATATGTTTTTATGGAAAGTTGTTCTCTTCTGTCAACATTTAATAACTCAAATTTACTTCAACCTAGTAGTTCTACTGTCTTCTAGGTCTTCAAAGTATTCTGTGGACACTCAAAGAACAAGAAGAGAATTAGAAGACAGTTCAAGAGATTTTAGCTGGTGGCCTGGAAATGATGTTATAATACACTTTTTTAAACTCTCGCTAGCAAAAGATTACTTTTTAAAAAAATTGAAATCTGCTGAAGACTATTGTTTTTATAATGTTGTTGTTGTTGTTATGTGCCGTTAAGTTGCTTGTGACTATAACAACCCTATGTACAAGAACCCTAAACCCTGCTATATCCTGTGCCAACCTCTTTATCTCTGACACACCTACTCCACTACCCCAATCACTGAATCGATCCATCTCATTGAGGGTCTTCCTCTCCTGCGCCATCCCTCCACTTTCCCAAACTTTTCCTCTCCAAGGACTGGTCCCTCCTTGCAACATGCCCTAAGTAGGTCAGACAAAGCTTCAGAATCCTTGCCTCCAAGGAGCAACCAGCTTCACCATCTCCAGGACAAACCTGTTTGTTCTCCTACTAGTCCACGGTATATTCAACACTCTTTTCCAGCACCAGAGCTCTTTCCATCATCCCTATTCACTGCTCAGCTCTCCGATGCATAGCGTGCAATTGCAAAGACTATAGCCCGGATCAGGGGCACTTTAGTCTCCAGCCTGACGTTGTTGCTCTTCAGTACTCTTGAGAGGTCCCTCACAGCTGACTTTCCCAATGCAATTCATCTCTTGATTTCCTGGTGGCTGGTACCAACAGTGTTAACTGTGGAGCCAAGCAAACGAAAAATGTTAACTACCTTAATCTCTTCACCATCCATACTGATGCTGTCAATTGGCCCAGTGGTGAGAATCTTTGTTTTCTTGATGTTGAGCTTCAATCCATATTGAGGGATGCAGTCCTTGGCCTTCTGCAGCAAGCGCTTCAGGTCCTTCTCAGTTTCAGCAAGCAGGGTTGTTCATCTGCATAACACAGATTGTTGATGAATCTTCCACCAATCCTGATGCCACATTCCTCCTCCCACAGGCCAGCATCCCGGATGATCTGTTCTGCATACAGATTGAAAAGGTATGAACACAAAATACATCCCTGGCAGATGTCCTTCCCAATTTTGAACTATGCAGTATCTCCTTGCTCTGCTGTAACAACTGTCTCTTGGCCCAAGTATAGGTTTCACATACGCACAATCAAATGTTCTGAGATTCCCATTCTTCTCAGAGTCAGCCACACTTGTTGTGATCCACATAGTCAAAAGCCTTTGCATAGTCAATGAAGCACAGATAGACATTCCTCTGGTACTCTCTGCTAATAGACAATAACAATTGTCATGAAAATTTGCAAACATTTTCATTTTCTATACTTATTCCAGTCCAGATACAATTCCTTGCTCCCTTAGGCTCACTTTATAAATTATCTGGTCACATGGCACCAGAAAGTAGTTGTCACATGCTACCTGTACATTTGAAGACTGTGAAATGTTTCAAAAAGGAAATAAATAGTTTAGTCTACTAAGTCTATTGTTCTGGCTTTTAATATTAATTTTTTCATTCTTCTTTCTTCACACTAACTTTAGGGGCATAATGCAAATTCCCATCTAGTAATTGCATCAAGCTTAAAATTTCAAGTGGTAGGTGCAGATACATCTCCATCTTGCCTAGATCTTAATCTGGCCACCAACGACCTAAAGAGATAGTAATTAAGTTCTTCCTCATCATGTTGGTGCTTCATATAAATTGGTAGAAGTGGAAGAGGATAACTGCAAAACTATTTCTTTTAGGAAAGAAGGATAAGGGACGTACAAATGTCATTGGTTCATAGCAATTCTGAAATTCTGTTTACACTTTGAAGGCCCTTAATACCAAGGTGGAGTAATTTCCTTATTAGGTGACTGTTGTTGCTGTTGTTATGTACCATCCACTTGGAACAGAATCATAGCTGATCCACCAGCCAATTTTCACTGGCTGTAAATTCCATGAGAGACTTCCCATCTTTTTCCCATGGAGCACCTGGTAGATCGAACCATGTGTTTTTGATTTGGCAGTGGAAATTATTATTTTTTTTAATTGGGAAAAAAACATATTGGTGGTACAACGAGGTGAGGGTTGGGGGCAGAAGGGTGAGGATGGGCAGGGATGCAGCTGCAGAGCTGCAGAAATTGGTTGGTAGGGGGAGCAGGTGAAGGAAATGAAAAGGATCCAGTGGGGACCAGATGCTACAGGAAAATGACAAGCATTTTCCAATGGCAATTAAATCAACTGTCTTATTGATTTG
>NW_006399895.1:7076579-7082001 GCF_000299155.1 Elephantulus edwardii
TCCTCTTGGACATGCTGCCACTGTTAAGTGTCATCAAGTAGACAACTCACAGTGACTTTCAACAATCCATTGTATAGGTGATCATCTCTGGTTTTCCAAGGAAACCCAAACCTGTAGGCGGCAGGGCGCATGTCCCCCCCACGGGCGGTGGGGCGTGCGCCCTATCTTCTGCGCGGGTGGCCAGAGGGCACGCACCACCCCCCAGCGCGGGTGACTGGTGGGCACTCGCTATCTCCCGTGCGTCATCTCCCACATGGGTGACCGGCAGGTGCGTGTCATCTTGTGCGCAGGCAGCCGGCAGGCGCCATCCCCCAGCGCGGGCAACCAGCAGGCACGCGTCATCTCGTGCGTGGGCAGCCTGTGGGGGTGGGTGCATGCTATCCCCCAGAATGGGCAGCTGGCGGGCGCATGTCATCTCCCTGCCCGGGCAGCTGCCAGGCAAGTGCCATGTTTCACGTGGGTGGCCGGCAGGCACAAGTCATCTCCCGCGCGTCATCTCCCACACAGGCGGCTGGCAGTCGTGCTTCATCTTGCGCGTGGGAGGCCAGTGGCCACCCGCTTCCCCTGCCGCCACCATCTTGGCTCCAAGAATTCTCCCCAGAACCAGTCCACTTTGCTGCAGTGTGGCGGCTCCACTGCACCAGTCCTGGGGAGGCTCGGTGCCCACTCTCCATCCTGGGTGAGGGATTCCATAGGTTCCAGCTGTGTAGCTTCATCGAGCTGCAGCTGTGGTGCAGCATAGTGCGGGCTCTGCGGGAGGGGGTTGGGAGCTGGGGTTGGGAGCTGCGGCACTCACCCATTCTTCCTTGAAAATCCTTGAATTCCTGTTGTTGAGCCTCAATCCTCACTGAAGACCAGTTGTCAACTGTTTAACTGTTCAATTATCAATAAACAGAAGTCTTTAGAAGGCCATAGTGGCCCTGTTCCAAGTGGTCCACTGCTCCTGCAGCTAACCACGTTGTCTCTGCCTCCACTGCCATCTTAGTAGCGGAAATTCTTGCTATTAAACTACCACTGGTCTCTTTTTTTTTTCTTCTTTTGTTCTCCATGTCTTCTAGCTTTGCTCTCTGGGAGTTTTCTTTGTCCATAACCTTCCTACCCATATCTTTATTCCCTTCCTGGAATGCTTTATAGCTTTTAGCTCTCACATGCTAAAGGCATATCCAGAAACTATTTGATAGCTTGAAAAATTAAAGATGATTTTTTTATTTGGTGAATGGTTTCTTTAACAATACAATTATCTTAAAAACGTTCAATATGAAAATCTTTTAGCTTGTGTTCTCAGAAGTCAATCTTGAGAATAACTGATTTATAAAGAAATGTATCAAGAATATAGTATGGTAATGGGGATAGCAGGACAAAGAAAAGGAGGAAGCCAAGTGTATCATGTTTGGAAAAATAGAGAATCAGCAAAGAAGAAGAGACTCTCAACAAGGTACAAAATGTCAACAACAGACTTGAACATGGTCAAGATTTTTGAGGATAGTGCAGGATTGGGTAAGGTTTTAATCTGTTGTTCATAGGGTCTCTATAAGCTGGAGTCAATCTTATGGCACCTAACAACAAAGCAACAGTTATTTAACCCTGAAAGTTCGTCAAATGTTAGACTATCACCTTCCATTTGCATTTATAAATTGGTTAATTCTGCTCTGTTCTAATCTTTCTGTTCATATCTTGTTAAACTCATTTTAAAAATCACCCATATGTACAATTCATGTTGTTTTCTGAACACTTCTCTTCAGGGCTACAAGCTATGTAGCTATTGGTCAATTTTTTTAGATACTGCAAACTGCAGTATACCAAATGATTTTGCCACTTCCCAAAAGGAATCTTTGAGCTCTATTGACCTAGGGTAAGGAGTGGTGCTGTCAACCCAAAGGCAGGTGATTTGAATCCACCAGCTGTTCCTCAAGAGAAAGATGGACAATCTCCTCCCATGCAATTTATAGGCTCTGTAATCCCAGTATAGAGTCATCTGTGAGTTGATTCCAACCTGACAGAACATAACAACTGGAATCTTTAGCTGTCCTGCCTGATCTGTTTTCTCACTTTTCATCTGCTTGCTATGCTAAGCTAATAAATACCATACATTTTAGATTTTTATTATGGAAGTGTACCATTTCTAATATTAAAGAAAGTTAATAAGTCACTGTAACGAGTAACAGTCAAAATTCAGCATCATAGCTGGAAAAAAGTTTTATTTTTGCATAATCAGGCCAATCAGGATCAGTGTGGTGGATGTGTGCCAAGTAATTTCAATCATTAAGAGACAAAATGCTCTTTTATCTAAAGTTTGCAGCCATTCCTTAGATCCTCAAAGTTCTCTGTATTTGGTTGACTGCTAAATGAAAAACAAATTAACTATAAACTACTGGGGCTTTAAGGCTCAGGTTTAAATGGATGATCACTGTCCTTTCTATACCTCTGGTCAGAAACAGTGAAACAGTATGTTTTAGATATAAGAGAGTTAGGAAATGTGGGGTTTCTACAATTCCCTAGAGGAAAATAAAATAGTGACTATTTTTCATTGTCTCTGTTTTTGGTAGGAATTTTTAGCTAGGGTAACAGAAAACTTAATTCAAATTTGTTTTCACAGCAAAGGGACTTTATTGACAACTATTGAGAAGTAGCATGAGGGTCAAGTCAGCTTTGAATTGGAAGGAGGAATTGGATTCCTTTCCTTAAAATTCTCTCAGCTGAGCCCTCCTCAAAATGTATGTTTATTCTCAACTTACCCTCTTTAGTGGCAAAAAATTGGCCAAAACTCACTGTTAACATTATAAAGCCACACCATTTGTAGATTAAAACAACAACAAACATCACCACACCTCACTTTTCCCCAAAAATCAAACAAAAATCTTAGGTTTCACTCTCGTTTGGCCTTGAAACAAAAACTGGATCAAGGGGAGGGAGAGGAAAATACGGATATTTTCAAGGTAACTGTACCATTTTTGGAGCATAAGCAAAGATTGAGGAAATGGGTTCTACCCAAATGCATGAACAACCACAAATGGTAAAAACCTAAAACCAGAGATAAATATCAGAAACCAGTGTAATTAATGGAACATATTCATTGTGAGTAGATACACTACAAATCAGGGATCTTGAAACACAAGCTATCATGAAGACACTCTAAAGAGGGCATAGCAAAGGTGTTTTATAGGAAGGGTCTGGACAGGGAAGTCTTCGGAAGATTATTGTAAATTCCTATCATATTGGTTTTTTTAGGACATAGAGTCAGAGAATGTCAGAATTTTAAGGTCAGTCAGTTGTGAAAAACAGAGTCATTCAAGATATGCCATACATCTTAAACACAATTTTCAATCAGACTCCAGAGTTACTGCTTCTCAAAACTTACTGTTCATAGACTATTAAATAAATTCAATGTCTAAGGCAAAAGTTTCCAATCAGCTGCTTATTAGGCTATGATTTGACCTGGAAAGCTTAGGAATACACAGAGTCACTACCCTAAGGGGGGGGGGGGAAGAAGGTCAATTGTGAAAAATATGAAGAAATACCATACAAACAAGAACCAACAATAATGGAGAAAGAAATTCAAGCTGTGCTTAAGGCACTAGCCAAAAAAAAAGGCCAGGAATTGATGAAATACCAATGATATGTTTCAAATAATAGATACAGCCCTGGATGTGCACACAAATCAGTGCCAGGAAATTTGGAGGACAGCTGCATGGCTGAGTGATGGGAAGAGGTCTGTATTCGTTCCTATTCCCAAGAAAGGTGATCCAACAGAATGTGGAAATTATTGAACAATTATGATTATGATCGCATGCAAGCAAAATATTCCTGAACATCATTAAAAATATGGCTGGATATTGAGAGAGAACTACCAGAAGTTCCGGGAAGGTTTAGAAGAGGCTGCAGTACCAGCGATGACATTGCTGATATCAGATGGATCCTGACTGAAAGCAGAGAATACCAAAAGGATATTTGTGTTTTACTGATTATGCAAAGGCATTTGTGTGCATCATAACAAATATGTCTAACTCTGAGAAGAACGGGAACCCCAGTACACTTAACTGTGTTCATGAGAAACCTAGTCCTAGATCAAGAAGCTGTTGTCTGAGTAGAGCAAGGGGATACTATATGCTTTAAAATTAGGAAAGATGTATGTCAGAGTTGTAGCCTTTCTCCCTATCAATTCAATCTGTTGCCGGGAAGAGACTGACTATCACACTCCTATGAAGCAGCTGATGGATTGAAACTGCATGGTTTGGGAATTGCAGCACAGCTTCTTACAAGAGATTCCTCAACCTGTACACTGAGAAAATCTCTGAGGAAGAACTTGGCCTCAGGATCAGAGGAAGAATGACCAACAACTTTTATTATGCAGCTTCATTACACTAGCTGAAAGCTGGGAGGACTTCTCACCATTGGACCAATAAGCGACATCATGATAGATGGAGAAAAAAATTGAAATTGTCAATAATTTCCTCTTTCTTGGATCCACAGTCTACACTCTTGGTACCAGCAGTTAGCACTCAGAAGATTCTAGTGTTGCATTAGGCAACTCTGCTGTTAGGTATATTTCCAAAAAGTAATGATGTTAGTTAGAGGACTAAGGTTTACCTGATTCAGGCCATGGTATTTTTAATCATTGCTATTCATCTGAGAGCTGGACAGTAAATAAGGATGACAGAGAAGAATTGATGCTTTTGAGTTGTGGTGTGGGGGAAAATCACTCAATACCTCATGAACTGTCAAAACAACAAATATATATGTTTTGGAAAATGTGTAGCCAGAATGCTCCTTGAAGGCAAGGAAGGCAAAGTCTTGTCTCATATATTTCGGACATGTTACTAGGATAACTTATTCCTTGGAAAGACACATCTTGCATGGAAAGGTAAAGGTCAGCAGAAGAAAAGAAGACCCCCAAGGAGATGGACTGACACAGTTATTGCAGCAATGGGCTCAAGAGTGTCTGAGATGATGAGAATAGTACAGGAAAGGACAGGGTACTGGTATGTTGTTCATAGGGTAACTAAGAATTGTATTCAACTCAATGGCACCTAACAACAATAAAAGTATGTTCCTTAAAGGCTCAACATTCAGATAGACATATGTCATGGATTGATTTGTGTACTCCTAAAATACATACTTTTTTTTGTTGTTGTTGATTGGCTTCAAGTTGAGCATCTCTCATAGCAACCCTATGAACAAAAGGCCTGAAGCACCTCTACAACTATTGACATTTATCAAAGTTCATTGAGTTTCCAGAGGTAGGTTGGTTAGAAAGTGGATGCCATTCCTGCTTCCAAAAAATAAATATATGTAATGAATTAATGTATATATAATGATATAATGTAAGGAATAGATGTTATACCAATTGACGTATTTCAGCTAACAGATGCTGCCCTGGGTGTGCTCACCAAGTTGTGCCAAGAAATCTGGAGAACAACCACTT
>NW_006399895.1:7087186-7123933 GCF_000299155.1 Elephantulus edwardii
GTCGCTATGAGTCGGAAACGACTCGATGGCACATAACAACAACAACAACAACATTCCATTGATCTATGTGTCTGTCATTGTACCAGTGCCACATTGTCTTGACCATCACTACAGTGTAGTAGGATTTGAAATCAGGGAGTGAGTCGCCTCCTACCTTGTTTCTCTTTTTAAGGAGTCCTTTGCTTATTCAGGGTCTCTTTACATTCCAAATGAAATTGGAGATTGCCTTTTCCATCTCGTTGAAGAATGAGATTGGTATTTGTGTTGGGATTGCATGGAACGTGCAAATTGTCTTTCATAGTGTCATCATTTCCACAATATTGAGTCTTCCTATCCATGAGCAAGGCATATTCTTCCACTTCTCTAAGTTTCTTTTTGTTTCTTGTAGCAATGTTTTGTCATTTTCTTTGAATATATCTTTTGTGTTTCTTGTTAGATTTACTCCCAAGTATTTATTCTTGTGATTAGCTATTGGGAAAGGTATTGTTTTTCTTAGCTCCAGTTTTGTATTTTTTTTTTTGTCACTGTAGAGAAATCCAATTGATTTTTGTATGTTGATCTTGTACCCTGCCACAATCATATCATCTGCATATAGAGATAATTTTACTTTCTCTTTGTCAATTTGGATACCTCTTATTCCCTTCTCTTGCCTTATTACTATTGCTAAGACTTCCAATACTATATCGAATAGGAGAGGTGATAGTGGGTATCCTTGCCTAGTTCCTGTTCTCAAGGGGAATGCCTTTAACCTCTCTCCATTGAGAACAATGTTTGCTCTCGGGTTTGTGTATATACTTTATACATGTTGAAGAAATTCCCCTTTAATCCTCTTTTACTGAGTGTTTTAATCAGGAAAGGGTGTTGAATTTTTTCAAAGGCCTTTTTTTACATCAATTGATAGGATCATGTGGTTCTTGTTCTTTGCTTTGTTAATGTGATGAATTACATTGTTTGTTTTTCTTATGTTGAACCATCCTTGCATACCTATTTGAATTCCACTTGGTCATGGTGAATTTTTTTTTCTTTAATGTATTGTTGGATTTTATTGGCCAGGATTTTATTTAGGATTTTTGCATCTATGTTCCTGAGAGATACGGCCTATAGTTTTCTATTTTGGTGGTGTCTTTTCCTGGCTTTGGTATCAAAGATATGTTTGCTTCATAGAATGAGTCTCGGAGAATTCCATCTTTTTCTATTTTCTGAAATAGTTTATGTAGAATTGGTGACAGTTCTTCTCTGAATGTTTGATAAAATTCACTTGTAAGACCATCTGGTCCAGGGCTCTTTCTTGGCTGGAAGTTGTTGTATTACCTTTTCAGCTTCTTCCTTTGTTATAGGTCTGTTCAGGTGATCAATTTCAGTTGTCAGTTTAGGCAGATTGTGAATTTCTAAGTATTCGTCCATTTCCTCTAGGTTTTCATATTTGTTTGAGTATAGTTTTCCATAACATTTGATTGTTAGTCTTTTTATTTTACTTGGTTCTGTTGTGATGTTGTCCGTTGCATCTTTTATTTGAATTATTTGTCTTTTCCTTTGTTAGTTGTGCTAGTGGTTTGTTGAGTTTATTGACCTTTTCAAAGAACAAACTCCTAGTTTTGTTGGTGGTTTCAATTGTTTTTGTTTTCTATTTCATTTATTTCTGCACTAATTTTTATCATTTCAGTTTTTTTAGAGGGTGTTCAGTTTTCTTGCTGTTCTTTTTCAGTTTGTTGGAGATGTTGTTTGCTTATTGTTATAAATTGACCTCTGATTACTGCTTTGGCTGTTTCCCAGCTTTTTTGGTAAATAATGTTTTCATTGTCATTTGTTTCAAGAAACTTTATTTCATTTTTTATTTCTTCTTGTATACACTCATGTTAAAGCAAGGTGTTGTTCAACTTCCAAATGTTAGGTTTTTTATCTCCTTTATCCTCTTATTATTAATTTCCAATTTTGTAGCATTGTGATCTGAGAAGATGCTCTGCATTATTTCTGTTTTTTAATTCATTGATTCTTGCCTTGTGGCCCAAGTTGCCATCTATTCTGGAGAATGTTCCATGCACATTGGAGAGGAAGGTATACTGTGCCTTTTTTGAGGTGCATTAGGCTATAAATATTTTGAGACCAAGTTGGTTTATTGTGTGGTTTAATTCTTCAGCATCTCTGTCTCTGTTAAGTGTCTTTCTGGAAGTTCTATCTATTCTTGAGAGTGGTATATTGAAGTCTCCAACTATTATAGTAGTGTTGTCTAGTTCCTTTTTATGTTTTGTTAATGTTTGCTTTATATATTTTGCAGGTCTATCATTTGGTGCATAGGTATTTATTACTGTTATGTCCTCATGTTATATTGACCCTTTAAGCATTATGTAGTGACCTTTCTTGTTCTTTGTGATAGTTTTTGCTTTGAAATTTATTTTATCAGAGATTAATATTGCTACTCCTACTTTTTTCTGGTTGCCATTTGTTTGGTATATTTTATGATGGAAGAATATAGCAGCCTCTAGAAAGTTTGGCTGGCATGCATTTTATTCCTGGATTTAAAGAATAAATTACAGGAGCTGATAATCTCACACTTCTGTGACTGCAAACTAAGGATCAGATTCTAGACTTTGTTGTTATGTACCATTGAGTCCCCTGCGACTCATATCAACCCTATGTACAATAGCTCTGAAGGCTGCCCTGTCCTAAGCCAGTTTCACTGATTCTGACACACCTACTCCCATTTCCCTAGTTATTGTATCACTCTATCTCATCTGGGGTCTTTCTCTCTTGCGCTGTCCCTCCAATCTTCCAAGCATGATATGCTTCTCCAAGGATTGGTCCCTCCTGGTCACATGCCTAAAGTATGTGAGATAGAGCTTCAAAATCCTAACCTTTCCAAGGAGAAAGTTTGTTTCACTCTCTCCAAGACAGATTTGTTGGCAGTCCATGGTATGTTCAAGAATCTTCTCCAACACCACAACTCAAAGGCATCAATTCTTCTGTCATCCTTAGTCATTGTCCAGCTCTCATATGCATAGTGAGTAACTGCAAAGACCATGGCCTGGATCAGGAGCACTTTAGGCTCCATACTGACATTGTTGCTTTTCAGTACCCTGTAAAGGTCCCTGACAGCAGATTTACCTATTGTGATTCATCTTTTTATTTTCTGACTGCTGGTGCCAAGAGTGTTGATAGCAAGCTTTAATTATTAACAACCTCAATCTCTTCTCCATCCATCATGGTGCTGCCAATTGGCCCAGTGATGAGAATCTTTGTATTCTTGATGTTGAGCTTCAACCCATTTAAAAGACTACAATCCTTGTCCTTTTACATTCACTATTATATTATGATGGTGATCATTATGATGACATGGGATAGAGCATGGTTCAGATCTGCAATTCTCATATTTGATATATGAGTCATAGTTCACATGACAGCACATAAGAACATTGTATTTACTATACTTTGCTAACTTGTAGGAGTTATACTAGAAAAATCCCGTATTCTAGAACTTTTAACTTCTCGTGCTTTGTTTATTCTTTCTTATTTTCAACACAGAACTAAAAGGAAAGTGGGTTAACGGCATTATACACCCAATATGAATAAGGTCATGGTTCCCTGCAGCCACTCCAGGTCTCTCACAGTGACCAAATGGCATTTCTGAAAGACTAGTCTGGAAGTTGTAAGCAATATGGAAGCTATGGCAAAGATGATCAGTTGCCACCCAATAAATCCCAACTCATGAAATCCTCATGTGTCACAGCAGAATCATGCTAAGGGTTGACTTTTTGAAAGTAGATTGCAGGATTTTCTTTTGGGGAGCTACGGGTAGCCTCATATTTCCATAAATTGTCTAGTTTCAACCTTTTATATTACCCAAGGACTCCTGCAATGATGTTATTGTGGTTGTTATGTACCATCTAGAAGGAAGCAACTGATAGCTCACCCTCTAGATGGTTTTCAGAGGCTGTTAATAGCAAGGGAGGAGACTGCTCTTCTTTCTCTCCTGGAGTAGCAGATTAATAGATTAGAATCTTGTGTGCTTTTGAGGTGACATTGCAACTCCATACTACAAAACCACCATTGCTCCTTCTTGTAATAATCTAAAAATATCTGCAGTGCAACCTGGATGCGAAGGAAGATACTAGATCAAACAGGAAAGTGTCAGTAGGATTTGGTGACTGAAGGGGGTGTGTGTGATAATATTCTGTCCAAGCAAGATTTCATTTACCTTTTGAACGCTAAGCCATTATTACCATGTATGCATCTTTTGAGTATTATTGGAGAGAAGTTTCTTTACAAATCATAATACAATGCGTATGCAAGAAGCACCTACCTTGACTAATCAAGTTTGTTTTGGCTTGTTTTTTCTTTCAGCAAATGCACTTATTTCACCTATTTTAATGCTTTAAAAATTATATACATATGGTAGGTTGAGGAATAACTAAGAAATGAAAAAAAAACAAAAAAACCCAAAAAACAAAACACCAGAAACCCCAGTATGTTTAAACCGTATTTCCTAACATTGGTCATTTAGTAAAACCACCTCAATTTATTCCTTTGTCTCATCTGGCCTTCACCCGTTAGGCACAGTATTTGTTTTTATGGACAGTCGATTCCTTGACCTTTTTACTTGCCAAGGTTATGGAAAACCAGCTGTTACACAATGGAAGGGGCCGGAACTCACGCTTCCACACTATCAGATTCAGACGCAGTGCCGACCTCCGGACTGCAGGTCAAGGCCTGGCGGCCAGCAGGCCCACACTCCCCGGCGTTAACCAATGGCCCTCGGTCGCGGCCAGTGCGAGGCTGGCGCGCGGCCTTCGAGGCCTTGCGTGGCGGCGCACATGCCCACGCCCGCCTCCTGCGTCGGCGAGAAGAAAAGGAACCCGGACGCACAGAGGCTGACCCGGAGTCTACCCATGAGGCAGCGCGGCGGCTTCACAAGAACAACCCCCCTTCCTAAGCGCAGCTGCCTGCGCCGCAATGGGAGCCACCGCGATCGCCGCGGTGTAGTGTTTTCGTGCTCCTCCTTTTCCTCCTCCTCTTTCTCCTCCTCCTCAGGTCCCCAGTCAGGCCGATCCGCTCCGCTCTGCTCACGGTAAGCGCCCCCCGCCCCCGCCCGCCTGCTCGCCCGGCGCTGCAGCAGGCAGCGGCCCTCCCGCGCGGCTAGCGCCGCCTCGCTCCGGGGGCGGTGGGCTGGGGGTCTTGAGGCCGGAGACCCGGGAGCGCCCAGAGCGCGGGGGAGGAAAGCAGCTGCGCGTCGGCGTCCGGGCGGCCATCTTGCGCCGGCCTCGGCGTGGGAGGGATCCCCGCGCGACGCGGTATTCCGCTCGGCTGCGGCAGGCCTGGGCCGCGAAGGCCGCGGATCTTCCCTCCCCCTCATCTTCCAGGGCCTCTGCGCCTGTGCGCCCTCTTTCCGGTTATAACGCATCTTTCAGGGCAACTCCCTTGATTTTTGTTGTTGTTGTTGTTAACATTTTGTGTTGTTTGGCAGAGACCCAACCTCGAGTTCTTTCAGTCGTGGGAAAAGAGACATAGGAGGTTCTGAACTTCGAGGCAGCGGACCTCCTTCTGCCTGGTTCCCCCACCGGTCGGCCTCCTCTATGAAAGGGACTTCCCCACTCTGCCTTAGCTCCGTTTATTGTCTCCTGGAACAGGGCTTTGTGGATCACCAAGCAATGTTCTAACAGCTTTGAAGGTTTCACATAATTAAAGAATGATCTCATTCTGATTATGCCATTGTAGAGAGGAATCCTCCCTTGTACCATGTTTTTGATAACTTCGCTCGAGCAATAAAGGAACAAATAAAAGTGAAGAAGCAAGCTCCTGGAAGCACAGGTCTTGAAGAGATATTCTTTGTTTCCTTTATTATTTCAGATTGTTAGAGTGCATTTTAACACTTGGATGTCTTTTCATGGCGTTAAACAACACAACAACAATTTGAAACCAGAATTAGAGTTTTAAACCCCCAAAACCCCTCTCTTCATTTGTGAGGTGTGTGTACCAACTCAAGTGATTGTACTGTATTTGTGAAGAGACTGGGTCGCTTACAATATTGAGTTTGGGACTGTGCTCTGAAAAATATTTTAACATCAGTAAACATTTCTTTCAAATTGTATGTTAAATCCTCATTTGTTTCTCCTTTTGAAGTGGTCTGTGTTGACAGAAAACTGCTCTGTGGAGAGTACCATCTGCCTTGTAATCAGTCTTCTGCTGAGTCTAGGAGGTTCTCAGCACTGGGACCCAGATCTTCTCTACTCTCACTGTTCTTTTAATCTCTTATAAGATGAAAGTATGACTTAAGTAAGGGTGGTGATTTGAGTAAGGGTGGTGAGGGTAGTGACTAAAGCTCTACACTAATCTTGCCTCATTAACATATTGAAGTAAACATTTATAACACAAAAGACTGTCACATAACAAAAAAATAGAAGAAAACCACGCAATAATGGGACTACCCTAGCCAACTTGACATATTTTGGGAGCCACAATTCAGTCCATGGCAGTATGTTTGTCATAAAGTCAAGGACATCTTCCTACATAACTACAGAACTATTAGGGAGCTCTGGTGGCCTAATCATAAGAAGCTGCACTGCAATCCTAAGGTACAAGGTATGCATCCACCAGTTACTCTGCATGAGAAGGATGAGCAGTCTCCTCCCATGAAATTTACTGCCACTGAAAACCCACTGGAGGGTCAGTTATGGGTCAGTTCTGTCTCAACAGCACACAACAACAGCAGTGCTATAATTAAATCTAAGAAAGTTAAGACTTTCTTAGTATGAGCATGCAAATGTATTTTTCACATTTCATAGGTGGGAACCAAGATCCTATCATGCATTACATTTGTGGTAGTCTTTTCTAATTTATGGTAATTGTGATTTTTTTTAAACATCAACCTTTCAAAGAGACCATGTCAGTAATAGTTTTTCAGAATAAATCTCATACTGTATTTTAGTGTCAGTTTTCTTTGTGATGTTTAAAATGTTCCCTTGTTCAGTATATTTTCTATAAGCTTGAAATGAGGATTAATGACTTCAGTAGAATCACTCAGATATTTTGTCAAGAATTCCAGAGCACAAGGTGCTCACTAAAAAGCAAACTAGTGCCTTCATAGAGTTCATAAATTTTTAATAGATCATTTGAGTTGATCCAGTAATCCCCAAAGCTGGACAGTAAATCTGGTTACATCTCCCCCCCCCCCCCCCTTACTTCCTAGGAAAACTTTTGGGGCAGTTCATTTGTCACATAGGGTGCGGAGTTGGAATTGACTCTACAGGCACATAATGAAGCAATAATTTCTTTTAGAGAACTGCTATCTCAACCTTCCCGTTGCCTGGTTCTTGGCTTTTCTGTGTCTCCATTTTGTGCTTTTCCCTACTTAGGCTAGGCTGCCCAGTTATATACTCTTGCAGCCTGGTGGCACAAATCACCAGTGGAAGTTTTAACATATGTTAACATTTGTCCTTTTCTGCATCTCACTGCACTCTGGAAGTTTCTAGTACTTTAACAACCTCAGTCTACTGGGTTTGGTGAAGAGTTGTTGAACTCTTCATTGGAAATGATACAGTGAAACCATTATTTTAGGAAATAGTTAATGTGACGACTCCACATTGAATAAATGGAAGCAGAAATATCTGGATGCTGAGAGATGGTATAATGCAAACGATAACAAAATAGAACTAACATAGGTGTGAGATTCTAGAGTCTCGAATAGGTATAGAGTAAATGGAAAGGTTTAGGGTGACTGGGAAATATTTTGGAAGAAAATTTTTATAGGACTGTGCAATCAATTACATAGAAGCAAGAGCAAATGAGGAACACGCTGAAGAAAATTGCAGTTTCAAGATCTGAAAGATGATCTTTTAAAATTGTATAGTTCAGTGGCATTTTGTACATTTATCATGTTGTATAACTATCACCAGTCTCTAGTTTGAGAAAATTCTCATCATCTCCAAAGGAAACCCTCTAGTTCTTGGAAACTACTGATCTACTTTCTGTTTATGAAGACAGAATGACTGCCTGTTCTAGATGTTGTATATATGAAACACGATATGTATTGCATGATTCATAGACTGGTTGTGTCACAAAAGACTTGATTTCTTTCACTTAACATAATATTTTTGTGGTTCAATAATGTTTTGCCACACATTATTACTTCATTTCTTTTTAAATTGCTAGATTTTTATATTGATATTTTGTTTATATATTTATTAATTGATGGGTACATGAGTGGTTTCCAATTCTTGGCTGTTAAGAATAATACTGTAGAACTAATTTCTAGTGACCCTTTGAGTACTTGTCATTGCTGTTCTTAAGCGCCATCAAGTCAGAACCAAACTCATAGCTATCCCTCCAGCAGGTTTGCAGAGGCAGTAAATCACATGGAGAGAGATACATTCATTTTTGAAAATGTAGAGGTTCTTTTAAGATCCAGATGACAGCTTTCAACAGTTAAGAGATGAGAGATTGTAATTTAGTTGAGAAATCAATGGTAGGTTTGACTGAAAAGTGACACTAAGACTATGGAATTAATTAGATCCATGATTTAGGAACAGTTATTATAGGGTTGACACCTGTTCTTAAATTATGTAAGAAGGAAAAGAATCTGTACAAAGCTAAAAAGGAGCAGGAGAGTAGAGAAGCAGACTATTACACTAAGAAAATGACTAAGGAGGATGTTTCTCAAAAATAGGGTGTAATACCTAAAAGAAAAGCAAGAAAAATGAAAACAAAAGGTAATTTGACTTTTAATTGAGCTTTGGGGATCATTCTGCAAAATACTATGAAATAGATAATGTTGCTGCTCCACATAATTGTGCTCAGCTCAGTTTTGATTGATGGAGTAGCTGTGTGGAGTGGTAATTAGAGCAAACGGTTGCAAGCTGGATCAAGATCAATAGGGAGTGGGGATATACTGTTGTGTAGAAGAAGGTTTCTTTTTTATTTTATTGGGTTTGTTTTTTTAAAAAAATTATTTTATTTTGCTTACAAAGTTTGTATGCATTGTGTTGCACACTGTCCTTTATTCACATTGTATTTAATACAATCATTCCCGTTAATTATGTGTTACTATGCTCACCATTACCCTGTCTTTCCATATCCCTGCCAGATCTTTTCCATTTCCTTTACCCTCCAAAGTTTCCTTTTAAAAAAAAGACATTGTTGCCAAAAACCCCATATATAATACAGTGTTTACTAATTTAATACTTTACACACTATAGAATTTATTGAGATCAGTTAGACCAGTCACCTTAGGCAGCTATCACCAATGTGTGTTCCCAAGTTTTCCATCACCCTAAACAGAAACTCAATGGTTCCTAAACAGTGACCCCTCTCCCACTCCTGTAAAACACTAATAAATTTTGTTATACATTTGCTTCTAGATATTTTGTGTTATAAAATGATACTGTATTTGTCCTTTTGTAATTGACTTAATTTACTAATATTTTCAGAGTTCATCGTGTTGTAGCATGCATCAGGACTTCATTTCTCTTTATGGCTAAGTAATATTGTGTGTATAAATCAGATTTTGTTTATCTAGCATCTGTAGATGGATTTAGGTGGTTCCTATCTTGTGGCAATTTTTAATAGTTCTTGGTCTTTTGCTTTCAAGTATGTTGGGTAGTAACTATTTAGGAGTGTAAATGCTGGGTTTTATTATAGTTTTGAAAATATTTATATTTTTTTACAAATTCCCAGATTTTTCCACAGGCTCTGTATACTGTTTGTTTGACCAGCATGAGATAAGAATTTCAATTTCTTCACATTCTCTCTCATCAGTATGTATTGCTTATTGATTGTAGCCAACCTAGTGAGGGGAAAATTGTATGTCATTAAGGTTCTGATAGTTAATGATAACTGAGTATCTTTTTTAAAAGAATATTTTTATCTTCTGTTAGCTTGCATACAAAATTCATCTACATGTGTTTCACACATTCCTCTATTCACATTGTATTTCATACAATCATTGCTATACATTGCATTTTATAAAATTAGTCCCTGCTGATCCATGCCAATTATTACCCCGCATTTTCAGGTCCCTACTGGATCTTTCCTGATTCCTTTACCCCCTCCCTCAGCCCACCAAACTCTCTGACCTCGTGATTTCCCTTCTCCCCAACCTCAGCCCCCTCTTCACTTTTCCTCTTTGGACTTTTGTGCAAATCTTAGTAGCAATTCTTTTTTTACAATAATGGTCTGCAGTATTTGGCTTTGTGAGACTGAGTTCGCTCAGCCTAATGCTTTCTAGACTCTCTCATGTTACATAATATTTTTCAAAAATCGTAGCTCCTGAGTGCTACATGGTATTCCATCGTGTAAATGTACCACAGTTTCTCAGTACCACAATTTCTCAGCCAATTTGTTGTTGATGACATTTGGGCTGTTTCCCTTTTCTTGCTTTTGTGAATAACACTGTTATGAACATCACTGTACAACTTTGTGTCTCATTTCTGTTATCCTTAGTAGGGTATACTCTTAGCAGTGGAATAGCTGGCTCATAGGGAATTTCTGTGTTCAGCTTTTTGAGGAAACACCAAACTATTACAGAGTGGTGGTACTATTTTACAATCCCACCAGCAGTATATGAGAGTTCCAATCTCTCTACATCCTTTTCAACATTTATTGCTTGCTTCCTGTTAAACTTTGTAGCTGCTACTCGTTGGTAATTTATTGTGGTTTTGATTTGCATCTTTCTTATTGCCAGTGATTTTGAGCATTTCTTCTTGTGTCTGTTGGCCATCCTAGTGTCTTTCTATGTGAAAAGGTTTTCAATGTTATTGTCCATTTTGTAGTTGGATTGTCAGTCTTTTTCTTGTGAAAGCCTTACAATATTGTCCAGACTTTTGTTGTGAGACCTTTGTCTGAGATGGCACTGCCAAATAGTTTTTCCCTAGTGAGTAGTTTTCACCTTTTTGGTAAACGTTTTTGATGCATACAGGGACTTAATCTTTAGAAGATCCAATTCACTGATGTTATCCCCACCCTGACTACAATTCTGACTGTATTTGCAGCCTCTTTATACTTTTTATAATTCCAGAATGGATTATGAGAGATTCTATATATAATTCAGCATTTTCATTTGGGAATATTTTAAGAAACAGAAGCAAAAATTTCCCTTGTTTATCAGTGTAGGCAGAACTTTATATACCTCATTCATTGATGGGGGCACATTGGTGCTTCAGTGATAAAATTCAGGAGTTATACTCCATGAGTGTGCCTCATGTGCTGGCATCACCTCTTTTTCGGTGGATGCTTACGTATTACTGTAAGGCTGTGCAGCTTTCAGACTTGGGTGGACTAGGAAGGAAGCCTTGGTGATCTACTACCAGAATATTGAGAACCCTCTGTGAATCATGATAGTTCAGTTTACAACTGATCATAGGGAGAGTGCAAGATTAGACAGTGTTCTTCATTCCATTGTGCATAAGATTGCAAGAGGGGGCAGTTGGTGGTCACTAACATTAAATAAAGGAGCTCTGGTGGCCTAGTGTAAGAAGCAATGAAATTTATAGTCTCTAAAAACCTGCTAGGGGGTCAGCTATTAGTCATTTCAGAATTGACGTATTGTTATTTTGTTGAACATGAAATAACTATGTACGGTAGGACTGAGTAAGTCCCCAAAGGATCCTTGAAAATAATCTTTTTCTGTCACTTCCCTATAGTTTTGATTTGTTCCTCTGTAGTCTAGTGGCTTAGTGTTGTGCTGCCAATCCAGATATGTAGTTTGAATCCACTTGCTGCTCTGCAGGAGAAAGATGGACAGTCTTTTCCAGTGTGATTTACTGCCTCTGAAAACCTGCTTGAGAGTGAGCTATAAGTGGTTCTGACTGGATGGTGCATAATAACAGCAATAATTACTGAAAGGACCACAATGGCATAGTTATAACAGCACTTACCTACTATTTGAAAAATCGATAGTTTAAACTTACTTGTCCTTCTGTGAGATGTGAGAAAGATGTGGTCCATCTAATAATGATGACAGCCTTGTAAATGCCTTGAGTCAGTTCTACTCTGTCCCGCAAGCTACTCTGAGTCAGAATCAACTCAGCAACACAGCAACAAATCACTAATAGTGCTGGGCATCTTTTCTTGTGCTTATTGGCCAATTGTGTATCTTATTTTTCAAAGTGACTAAGTCTTTTATTTATTTATTGAGGGCTGTTTATCTTTTGGTTAGTAAGGAGGTGGGTTGCCCTTGAGTTGGCTCCAAAGGAGGAGCAGAATGAAACATTGTTCCAGGAGACATTCACTTATTTTTCTCTTTGTATTATAGACTTTTTTATTTTATACTGGTTTACTTACAAAGTTTGTATACATTTTTCACGCTGGATCTTTCCCATTTTCTTAACTCACTCATCAAATTGTGCGACCCTAGGATTATGCCCTCGACCCATCCTCACCCCTCTGCTCCCACCCTCCATCCTTAGATCCTCATACATGGTTTCTAGTTATCTATTTCTACAGTAACCTGTATTATACAGTATTTGTCCTAATGGGACTGAGTTCACTTTATAAAGGCTCTCCAGTCCCTTGGAATTTGGGTCATGATTTACAGAACCTGTGAATATACCATAGTTTCTCAATCCACTTGATTGTGGTTGGACATTTGGGCTGTTTCCATGTTCTTGAAATGGTGATTAATGCTGCTATGAACATTGGTGTACAAATCTCTATGCCTCAGTTCTCATTTTCTCAGGGTATATTCTAAGCAGTGGAATAGATGGGTCATGTGGAATTTCTATGTCCAGCTTTCTGAAGAAACACCAACCTGCCTTCCGGAGTGGTTGTACCATTTTGCAATCCCTCTAACAATTTAGAGTTCCTATCTCTCCACATCCTCTCCAACATTTATTACTTGCTGTCCTGATAAACTTTGCCACTGTTACTGGAGCGAGGTGGGTACCTCATTCTGGTTTTGATTTGCATCTCTCTTATTGCCACTGGTTTTGAGCATTTTTTCATCTGTCTTTTGACCATTCAAATGTCTTCCTCTGAAAAGGCTTTCCATATATTTTGCCCATTTTGTAATTGTGTTGCCAGTCTTTTCCTTGTGGAGTCACTGTAGGATTCTGTAAACTTTTGAAATGAGAACTTTGTCTGAAATGGTATTATTGCCGAATTTTTTCCCAGTTGGTAGGCTTTCTTTTCACTCTGTTGGAAAAACTTTCGATGCACACATGGACTTAATCTTTAGAAGGTCACATTCATCAGTGTTATCTTCTCCAGATTTTGCATTTCTGGCTGTATATGGCAGTCCCTTTATACCGTGGACTAGGCCATCTAACATGACCCCAGTTTGTTTGTCTCTGATGAAATTTGTGGCTTTGGGTTTCAGAGACTCCCAGGTCTCTGATACACCTAGTGTTGATTTTTGTGTATGGTGTGAGATGTGTATCCTGTTTTAGCTTTCTACAGGGATCATTCTTTTGCCAGCATCATTTGTTGAAGAGTTGTCCTTTCTCCATTTGATAGGTTTTATTTCCTTGTCAAATATCAGTTGGCCATGGATAGCTGCATTCATTTCTGGGTTCTCAATTATGTTTCATTGGTCCTTGTGCCTGACATTGTACCAGTACAGTACTGTTTTGGTTACTCCCACTGTGTAATAGGTTTTGAGGTCAAAACCTCCCACTTCATTTTTGTTTTTCAGAATTGCTTTGCTTATTCGGATTCTCTTTCTTCTCCAAATAAACTTGACAGTTTCCCCTTCGGTCTCCTTGAAAAATGAGTTTAGTATCTAGATTGGGATTGCGTTGAAGATGTAGATTGCTTTGGGGAGGATTGTGATTTTCGCAATATTGAGTCTTCCTATCCAGGAACAGTGCACATTTATCATTTATTTAGGAGGCATTGACGTCTTAATCTTCAATTAAATGTGATTGCTTTTTCTTAGACTTCTACTTTACAATTTTTTTTTCTAATGGAATGAAAATGTACAAATCCTTATTTTTCAATCATTCATGCCTTTTTAAAATGTTATATTGATTATAGTTCATTAATTAAAGGACCTCGGGTCATGTAGTTCCTAGTGAGCTATGCTGCTGGCCCAAAGACCATGGCTCTCTGGCAGTTCATCACATCCACTGGCATGCAATTCTAAGAACTAAAGATTTCTTTCTTTGCAAATTATAGCCTTGGAAACACAATGGAAGGTCACTATGACTTCACTATAATTCGATGGCAATGAGAAAAATAGATTTTTTTTGTCAGTCCCTTATTGTGTATTGCATTTTCCTTTACCCAGCTTATCATCTTTTTTTTATATACAATTTTTATTTTATACTAGTTTATGTAACAAAGTTCATATACATTTTTTTATTTTCAGCTTATCATTTTTTCTCCCTGCTGTCCCCTACCCATTCCTAGTAACAATCCTGGAATGATTCTATAAAACCTTTCCTTAACTTTTTAAAAATTGTGGGTTTGTATCAAAGTTGCTCTTTCATATATGATTGATTTTATTCAGCATATTTCCTGTATTGTGCAGTGTTTTATGAGTGCTTTATTGTTCTATCATGTCATATAATACTTATTGAATGAATGAATGGACCATCATTTCTTTATCCAATTACTGTGCTTCACACTTTGGCTCTTTGCAGGTTCATATGACAGCTCTTACTTTTTTAGGTTATCTATGTCATCTCTGTCTTCATCTGTATCATCTGTCTCCATCTCTATCTCTCTTTATCTGTATCTGTATCTTCATGGTACAACAGCAGCATAGAGAGATCAGTTGGCCTAGTGAACAGAAAGTGATGCTACCAAACCAAAGGTGGGTGATGTTAATCCGTGGCTCCCAGGGCAGTTTTTAATTGTTTTTGGTCAAACATTCTTTTAGGTTATATAGCCCTGGTCTCTCCACTTGCTATACAGAGGTAACTGGTTGCTGTGAAGCTGAACACTGTGACACTGTTGTGTGAAATGTGATAATGGTTACCCATGGTGGACAGTGTTTGGTGAAACTCCCTGGTTAAAACAAGCTTGGAAGCAGGAGTGGCATCCACTTCAAAATAGCTTGCCTTAAGAAACCCTGTGAACCTGGAGAAAGGATGAAAGTTATACAAGTGTTCAGGTCTTTCCTTCATAGGGTTGCTGTGAGTCACCTATGTCAACGGCACTTAACAACAACAACATACTTAATAGTGGGATCACTAGATCAAGTGATACTTCCATTTCCAATCATGCAAGGAAGTGCTACACTGTTGTCCATACTGGTTTACCATTTTACATTTCCTCCAGAAGTGTATGAGAGTTTCAGTCTCTCCAAACCCTTGCCAGTATTTGCTGTTTGTTGTCTATTGAACTTGGTTATTATTGTTAGGGGCAAGAGGATATCTCATTGTTTTAATGTGCATCTTTGATATTCTTTTTTTTTAAATTTAATTTTATTAGTGGCAAGGAGCTGCAACTACAATCCCAGAGGCGCCCGGTTCGAATCCACCAGATGCTCTGCCGGGGAAGGAGGGGCAATCTCCTCCTGTACCAGTCAGATCTGATTTGACGGTACACGCACACAAAAAAATAATAAAATAAAAAAAAATTAAATTAAATTTTATTTATTTTAATGAACATATACAGAGATTTTGGATTTCCATTCATTCATTGTTATACTTTTTCTCTGCCTTCTCCCCAACCCCAGTTTGTTCTTCTCTTTGAAAAGCAAAAAATAAATTTCTTTGTTGGTATACAATCCCCTTGCCCCCACCCCAAATGCACTCCACTATGCAACCTTAATTCCGGATTCCTATGATAATCATAAAACTATATCATATAAATGCTTTTAAACTCTTTTCTCCCTCATCTGTTTCAATTCAGTATACATAATCTATCCAGTTTTTCTCTGTCTTAGCAAACCCTGATGTCAGTCCCATTCTACAACAGTGGCATTTTGTATTTGTCTTTCTGTGACTGAGATATTTTATTCAGCATAATGTCCTCCAGGATTACCCATTTTTAATAATATTTCATGAGTTCCTTGTTTTTCAATGCAGCGTAGTATTCCATTGTGTGAATATACCACAGTTTCTCTATCCATTCGTCTGTTGATGGGCACTTAGGCTGTTTCCAACTCCTTGCTATTGTGAACAAAGTCGCGATGAACATGGGTGTGCATATATCTGCTTGGATGTCGGTTATGGTCTCTTAGGGTATATTCCCTGTAGTGGAGTTGCTGGGTCAAATGGTATCTCTATTTGCAACTTTTTAAGGAAGCGCCACACCACTTTTCACAGTGTTTGCATCATGTTACACTTCCACCAACAATGAATAAGGGTTCCAGTTTCTCCGCAACCTCGCCAGCATTTGTTGCTTACTGTTCTGTTAAATTTTGCTATTCTTACTGGGGTGAGATGATATCTCATAGTTGTTTTGATTTGCATCTCTCTTAGAGCTAGGGATTTTATAAGCTTCATTAAAGAAAACCTTGGAAGAACTCTAGTAGTCCTAATCCACAACATAAACAGTCTTCCAAGTATCCTGAAAAATCTACAACCAAGAGAAGATAAAATAGATGAATGGGACCTTCTAAGAATCAAATCTCTATGCACATCCAAAAACTTCTCCAATAGGGTAAAAAGGGAAGCCACAGACTGGGAACAAGTTTTTGGTAATGACATGTCAGATAAGGGGCTTAATACTAGAATTTATAAAATACTTGAGAACCACAACAATGTAAAGGTAAATAATCCAATTGAAAAATGGGCACAAGATATGAACAGACACTTCACCAAAGAAGACATTCAGATGGCCAACAAGCACTTGAAGAAATGTTCAAAATCCCTAGCTCTAAGAGAGATGCATCTTTGATATTCTTTAGAGAGGGTTGGTGAAAGAGAGGAAGACTCCCAACAGGATGAATTGGCACAGTATCTGTACCAATGGGCTTAGCATATCAGGGATCAAGAGAATGGTACACGTAAGGCATGCTTCAGATCTGTTGTCCATATGCGTCACTGTGAGTCATAGGCAACTATGGTGCCTAACAACAAAATCAGTTCTTAAGGAGTTGCACTGCTAAGCCAAAGGTCACACACATCTCTCTGGTAGTTTGAACTTACCAGTGAATCTCAGGAAGAAAGGTGGGAAGTCTCCTCTCAGGTGATTGACATTTGGGAAACCCACTAGAGTTAGCTTTGAGTTGATTCCAATTTGCTGGCAATGAGTTTTGAGAATAGGTTTTGAAGCTCTGTCTCATATTTGGGCCTGTTGCCAGGAGGGACGAGTCCTTGGAGAAGAACATCATACTTGGAAGGGTAAAAGAACAACTCAGGAGAGAGAGAGACCCTAGGTGAGATGATTCAAAGACTGGGTAATGGGGGTCGTTGTGTTGGAGACAATGAAATTGGCTTAAGATAGAGCAGGGTTCAGAGCTGTTATAGTACAGAGGGTCATTATGAGTTGAAAATGACTTGATGGCATGTAACAACAGCACCAATGATCTTGGGCATTTCTTCATGTGTTTGTTCTTTTATTAGTAAGGTGTTGTGGTGTTAGCCTGAAGATTGGCTTTTTTTTAGCCATTACAGTTAGTCTCTTTGGTCTCCTGTTACCTTAACTGCACACACATGGTCTTGCGAATCATCAACAGCTGAAGCAGCAATATAACAAGAACATGATCTTGCAAATCATAAACGGCTAAAGCAGCAATATAACAAGAACACTTTTCCACACTGGAAGTTTGTCAAAACACCAACATAGAAGCAACAGTGGGACTGTGCTGCATACAGCCTGGCCTATTGCTCACCAGTTTCTACAAAAATACCTGGCCTGCATACACCTACAGTCTCCTGATGAATTCCCCTGAGGTGTCTGAGTTTCTTGAGAACCATCTAGCACATAGATATTCAAATGCACGTGACAGAGAGGAAGTGGGGAACTGAGCCACTAATGGAGCTTTTAATGGAAAATATGGACTTACACATACGTTGACCTGAGGCTTCTCATAAATAGTCTGTTGTTAGCAGGACAGATTATAAAAGCAGTTGTCCCTTGATGTCCTTTGCTCATTTTGTAATTGGGCTACTTTTTTCTTGTTTAGGTGTTGGAGTTCTTTGTAAATTTTAGAGATACGTCCCATGTGAGGTATATTATTGCCAGATTGTGGAACAGACCACCAACTACTCATATGCAAGTTCAAGCTGAAGCTGAGGAAAATTAAACCGAATCCACGGGAACCAAAATATAACTGTGAGTTCATCCCACCTTAATTTCACAAACATCTCAGGAACATGTTTGAGGCCTTGAACACTAATGAGCGAAGACCTAATGAGTTGTAGGAGGATGTCAAATATATCATCCGGGAGAGTGCAAACGGCCATTACAAAGACAGAAGAGAATAAAAAGACCAAAATGGATGTCTGAAGAAACTCTGAAGATTGCACTGGTGCGTAGAGAAGCCAAAGCACAAAAAGAATTCAAGATACTAAAGAGCTGAACAGAAGATTCAAAAAGGCTGCATGGGATGACAAAGCAAAATATTACAATGAAATGTGCAAGGAGCTGGAGTCAAAAAATCAAAAGGGCAGAACTTGTTCAGCATTTCTTAAGCTCAAGGAACTTATTCAAATTTGTTCAAAAGAACAAATTCAAACCTTGAGTTGCTATAATCAAGGATGCCTTAGGAAGAATGTTAAATGATCCAGGAACTATTAAAAGAAGATGGAAAGAATATACTGAGTCACTGTATTGAAAGGAATTGGAAGACAAAGAAGAATTTAATGAAATAACATATGAGCAAGAGCCTATGGTGATGAAGGAAGAAGTTTAAGCTGCTTTGAAGGAAATAGCAAAAAATAAGGCCCCAGGAATAGATGGTATACCAGTTGACGTATTGCAGCTAACAGATGCTGCCCTGGATGTGCTCACCAAGTTGTGCCAAGAAATCTTGACAACAAGCACTTGGCCAATGGACTGGAAGAGATCTACATTTGTTCCCATTCCAAAGAAGGGTGACCCAACAGTGTGGAAACTATAGAACAATTTCATTGATTTCACATGTAGGCAAGATTTTACTGAAGATTATCCAAAAGCGACTGGAACAGCACATCAGCAGAGAAGTGCCAGAAGTCCAGGCTCGATTTCAAAGGGGTCGTGGTAGGGGGGATATTGTAGCTGATGTTAGATGGATCTTAGCTGAAAGCAGGGAATACCAGAAAAATGTATATCTGTGTTTCATTGATTATGCAAAGACGTTTGACTGTGTGGATCATAACAAACTGTGGCTGGCACTGAGAAGAATGGGAATCCCAGAACACTTGATTGTGCTAATGCAAAACCTATACTTGGACCAAGAGGCAGTTGTCAGAACAGAGCAAGGAAACACTGCACGGTTCAAAATTGGCAAAGGTGTACACCAGGGATGTGTCCTATCTCCATACCTTTTCAACTTGTATGCAGAACAGATCATCCGAGAGGCTGGGCTCTGTGAGGAGAAGTGTGGCGTCAGGATTGGTTGAAGATCTATTAACAACTTGCTTTATGCAGATGACACAACCCTGCTTGCTGAAACTGAGTAGGACCTGAAATGCTTGCTGCAGAGGGTCAAGGACGCAGCCTTCGGTATGGATTGAGGCTCAATGTCAAGAAGACAAAGATTCTCACCACTGGATCAGTTGGCAGCATCAGGATGGATGGTGAAGAGATTGAGATTGTTAACAACTTTAGTCTGCTTGGCTCCATGGTCAACACTCTTGGCACTAGCAGCCAGGAAATAAAAAAAAAATGTATTGCGATGGGAAAGTCTGCTGTTTGGGACCTCTCCAGGGTACTGAAGAGTAATGGTGTCACTCTGGAGAATAAGGTGTGTCTGATACAGGCTATGGTCTTTGCAATCACTTGTTATGCATCGGAGAGTTGGACAGTGTCTAGGGAGGCTGGAAGGAGAATTGATGTCTTTGAGCTGTGGTACTGGAGAAGAGTATTGAATATACCATGGACTGCAAAGAAAACAAACAGGTTCATCCTGGAGAGGGTGTTCCTTGGAGGCAAGAATTCTGGGGCTTCGTCTGACATACTTTGGACATGTTGTAAGGAGGGACAAGGCCTCGGAGAGGGACATCACGCTTGGGAGGATGGAGGGATGGCGCAGGAGGGGAAGACCCTCTATGAGGTGGATTGATTCAGTGACTGGGGTAATCGGGATGGGTGTGTCAGAGGCAGTGTGATTGGCACAGGATAGAGCAGGGTTTAGGGCTTTTGTACATAGGGTCATTATGAGTCTCAAGCGACTCGACGGCACATAACAACAACAACAACAACTCATTACCAAATAATTTTTTTTATCTGTAGGATCTTTTCCCTTTTTTTTGAGAAGTATTTTGATGTGTGCAAAAATTTAATTTTTAGGAGATCTCTGTCATCTAGTTTATGCTCTACTGATTGTGCATTTTCAGTTATGTTTGATAGTCTGTCTATGTAATGTATTAGTGTTCCTAATTTTGCCCCAATTTCTTCTTTAATGATTTTTGTACTTTTAAGATTTGTGCCTTGGTCCCAGTTTTTTGGTCTTGAGTTTTTTTGTTTTTTTTAATGGACTTTGTTTCAATTATCTGAAAATAGAGAGATCCAGTTTTACCAGCACCATTTGTTAAAGAGAATTTTTTTCCACGTAAAAGGTCACCTGTTCATAGTGGATGAGTTTATTCCTGGATCCTTAATACTATTATTCTAGAATTAGTAAATATATTAGTAAGAATTATTATTGATAATTGGCAATCTAGAATGTTATTAATTTGCATTTTTAATCTTAATTATTCTGTGTTGGTGGTGTTTTGTGCCCTTCAGTTGACTATAATTCATAGTGACCCTGTGAACAATGGCTTGCCCTATCCTGTGCCATCCTCATCGTCTCAAACTGGTTCTCTCACTCCATGACAAACCTGTTTGTTGTATTGGCAGTCCATGGTATATTCAGTACTCTTCCCCAGCACCATAACTCAAAGGCCACCACAATTCTTCATCTGTTGATCCTTATTCAATGTCTAATTCTCAGATGCATAGTAACCAACTGAGAAGACGATGACTTGGATCAGGCACATTTTAGTTCCTAAGCTGACATTGTTTGCTCTTTGACACTCTGGAGAAGTCCTTGATCGCAGATTTCTACAGTGCACCTTATCTTTTGATTTCCTGACTGCTGGTGCCAAAAGTGTTGATTGTTGATCTGAGAAAGATGAAAGTCTTAACAGCTTCAATCTTTTTTCCATCTGTCATGGGTCTGTTGTGTCATCTGCATAATGCAGGATGTGGCTGAGTCTTCCACCAATCCTAATGCCACATACTTCTTCATAAAGTCTAGCTTCCATCTGTTCTGCATATAGATCGAAGGATATGTTCCTGATGCACTCCTTTCTTGATTTTGAACCATGCAGTGTTCCCTGCAATAGCTTTCTGGTCTAGGTAGGTTTTGCATGAGTACAGTTGAATGTACTTGGATTCCCATTCTTCTAAACATTAGCTACAGTTCTGATTCACACAATCAAATACTTTGCGTAGTTACTAAAACACATAAACATCCTTCTGGTATGCTATTCTTATAGCCATGATCCATCTGACATCAGCACTGATAATCCTAGTGCCACCGCCTCTTCTAAACACAGCTTGTATTTCTGACAATTCTTTGTTAATCTGCTATTCTAGTTGATTTTGGAAAATCTTATGCAAGATTTTGCTTACATATGACATTAGTGATATTGTTAAATAATTTCCACTTTTTTTTTTAATTCCTCTCTTTGGAATGGATCTCTTCCAGTCAGTTGTCCAAATAGCTGAAATTTGTCAGTTGATATTCCATCAGTTCGTGGGACCTTATTTCTTGCTAGAACAGCTTGAACCTCCTTCTTTATTATTATTATTGGTTCTTGGTCATAAGCTATTTCCTGAAATGGTTCCATGTAAGCCAATTACATATAGCACTGGATGCTGAACCCTCTTATTGGGAATCACAAAAATGAGGAGAAAGAGTTGCAAACAGCTGCTAGTATTTGAAACATGGAATGTACAAAGTATATTAAAGATATGAAAATTGGACCTTATTAAAAAAGAAATGGAGCACATAAATATTGGCATACCATGGACTGCCAGGAGAACAATCTAGTTTGTCTTGGAGAAGGTGAAACCAAATTTCTCCTTCAATGCAAAGAGTTTTGAGGCTCCATCTCACATACTTTGGGTACGGGGTCAGGAGGGAGCAGTCCTTAGAGAAGAACATAATGCTTGGAAAGGTGGAGGGATAGTGCATGAGAGGAAGACCACGGATGAGTTGGATTGACACAGTAACTGGGGTTATGGGGTTAGGTCTGTTGGAGTCAGTGAGACTGGCTCAGGATAGGGTAGAGTTCAGATCTGTTATATATAGGGTTGCTCACGTTGTGGGCAACTCAGTTGCTCTTAACTACAAGGCATTGGTGATCTGAGATGGGTTCGTGTGGGCCACTTTGAATCAGTCATAATCTGTGTTGGGAATGAAAGAGTAAGGAAAAATGGGGTTCTACTCATAGACAGAAAGACTATTTCTAGATCCATCCTGAAGTACAATGTTGTGAGTGATAGGATAAATCCATCTATGTACAGGGAAGAGCTGTTAATATCACTATCATTCAAATGTACCAACAACTAAAGCCCAAGAGGAAGAAATAGAAGACTTCTGCCAACTTTTAAAGTCTGATCATATGTACAAGCAAGATTCATTAATAATAACTATTCTATCATTAATTTTAAATTATATTCATTTGGAAAAGAATAGAATCTAGAAAGGTGTGAGTCAGGATTATATCCTTTCTCCACACCTGTTCAGTTTTTATGCTGAGCAAATATTTTGAAAAGTTGGGCCATCTGAAGAGGAATGCAGCATCTTATGCAAATGACACAGCCTTGATTGCAGAAGGTAAGTAAACGTAAAGCATTTACTGTGGAAATTCAGAGACTACAGCTTTCAGTATAGATTACAGGGTCGCTATGAGTCGTCTATGACTCGACAGCGCCAAACAACAACAACAAGCCTCAAGAAAACAAAAATCCTCCCCACTGAATCAGTACGCAGCATCATGATAGAAAGATTTTAGTGTAGATGTACTATTCAGCTGTTTTAAAATAATCTTTAGCAGTATTTTGCTTGCATATGATATTAATATATGTGTTTTTCAATAATTTCCACATTCTTTTGGGTCACTTCTTTTGGGAATGGGAACAATACGGATCTCTTACAGTAAATTTGTCAGGAGGGCTTCTAGATTTTTTGGTACACCCTGATGAGGATCCCTAAGGCTGCATCTGTTTGTTGGAACTTGTTAATTGGCATTCCGTCAATTCCTGGGACCTTGTTTTTTCCCCCAGAACCTTCAGTATAGCTTGAACTTATTCCATCATTACCCTTGGTTCTGGATCATATACTATTTCCTGAAATGGCTCTGTATCAATGAGTTCTTTTTAGGTACAGTAACTGTGTTCCTTCTGTCTTTTTTTATACTTCCTGCATCATCAAAATTTTGTTTATAGCATCTCGAGGTTTGAATTTGGACCTCACTTGATAGACTACACAGAAATCATATTGACTGTATTTGTTTAAAGAGTTGTTGGAATGGCTCAGGATCAGCAGTCAAAACCAGACCAGATGCTTACTGTGGAACAGACCATCAATTACTCCTGTACAAGTTCAGATTGAAGCTGAGGAACATTAAAACAAGTCCACAAGATCCTGAATTTAAAAATGGTTTCAAGAATAGGTTTGAGTCACTAATGATTGAAAACCAGATCAGTTATTGGGTAATATGAAGGATATAATCTAGGAAGACATAAAAAGTTCATTACAAAGATGGGAGGTGGGGGGTAAGACCAAAAAGAGTGTCATAAGAGATTCTGAAATTGCACTAGAATGTCAAGAAGCCAAAACACAGGGAAGAAATAGTAATGTAAAGAAATGAGCAGAAGATTTCAAAGGCCAGCTAAAGAAGGCAAAGCATTGTAATGAAATGTGCAAAGAGGTATTGTCAGACAATGAAAAGGAGATGAACTTACTTGGCATTTCTCAATTTGAAAAAAACCTGAAAAACAAATTCAAGCTGTTTCTTCAGTTGTTGTGCCCCTGTCAGGTTAGAACTAACTCATAGCAGACTCTCCAGCGGATTTTTAGAAGCAGTTAATTGTGTGAGAGGAGATTGTGCATACTTCTCCGGGGGAGCAGCTGGTGAATTTGAACTGTGTGCCTTTGAGATTTCAGTGAAGCTTCTTACTCCTAACCACCAGAGCTCCCTTCCTCTTCAATATTGTTTCCTTATTCAGGATCTTTTTGCTTTCTATGTGTAATTAGTGATTACTTTTTTTATCTCTTTGAAGAATAATCATGATATTGGCATTACGTTATATCTGTAGATTTTTTTTTTTTAATGTATGAGCATTTTAAATTCTTCCATTTAGGTAGGTCTCTTAGGGAGCTGTGGTGACTTAATGATAAAAGGCTGCACTGCAATCCCAGAAGTACATGATTTGAATCCATCAACTCCTTGGGAGAAGGATGAATAGTCTCTTCTTGTGCAGTTAACTGCCTCTGAAAAATCTGCTGGAAGGTCAGCTATGAGTTGGTTCTGACTTGATGGCACATAGCACTAACAACTTGTGTTTTCTTTAGTCTTTTTAACCCCGGTTAAGATTTATTCCTAAATATTTCATCTTTTACTGTAAACAGTATTGTTTTCTTTTTCTTAGAGTTCTTTGTCACTGTAGAGGAGTCTGACTTATATATGTTCATATTGTATCCTGCCTTTTGCTGAATTGGCATTTAGATCCAATACTTTTCTTCTCGAGTCTTTAGGATTTTCTGTATTCTCAAGACTGGAGGAAAATACCACTTGCAAATAGGGATAATTTTTAAAAAAAAATTTAATTGTGATTGTAACGAACATTTACAGAGAAGTTAGATTTTCATTCATCCGTTGTTGTATATTTTACAACCTCTCCCTTCTGTCCCTCTCCCCCAGTTCACAGGTTTTGGTTTTTGTTTGGTTTTTTTTTTTTTTAAATATTCATTCATTGTTACACAGTTACCTATCTCCTCCTCCTTGTCTTTGCAATGATATACCTCTTATTCTGAGCTGTTGTGGTATGCATAACATCTAATCATATATTCCTTTCTTTCATCTGTTCCGGTGGAACGGTCTTATCTATCCACTGTTATCCTATTATCCTCTCAACCCCCCATGTCAGATCTGCTTTATAACTGTGGTGCTATACAGTATTTGTCCTTTTGTGACTGAGATATTTCATTTAGCATCATGTGCTCCAGGGTTATCTGTATTGTGTAATGTTTTATTGGTTCTTTGTTTTTCGGTGCTGTGTTTTCCATTGTATGAATATACTATAGTTTTCTATCCATTCATTTGTTGATGGGCATTTGGGCTGCATCTATATCTTTGTTATTATATGTAATGCAGCAATAAACATGGGTGTACATATATCTCTTTGGATGGCTATTCTGGGTTCTTTAGGGTATATATTCCCATTAGTGGCATTGCTAGATCAAAGGGTATTTCTCTTTCCAACTTTTTGAGAAAGTGCCAGACCACCTTCCATAGTGTTTGTACCATTTCACACTCCCATCAGCAGTGAATAAGTGTTCCAATCTCTCCACAAGCTTGCCAGCATTTATTTGCTGCTCTATTGAACTTTGCTCCTCTTACTGGGGTGAAATGATATCTCATAGTTGTTTTTATTTGCATCTCTCTGATAGCTAGGGATTTTGAACTTTTCTTCGTGTGTGTTTGCTATCTGAATGTCATCTTTGGTGAAATATCTATTCATATCCTATGCCCTTTTTCTTATTGAGGTGCTGGAGCAATCTATACATTTTAGATATGAGTCCCTTATAAGTCATTATCAAATATTTTTTCCTAATCTATGGGTTTCCTTTTTTCCCTGTTAAAGAAGTTTTGTTTTTTTTTTTTTATACGCATGGGGATTTAATTCTTAGTAGGTCCCATTCATCTATTTTATTCTCCCCTGGTTATAGGCTTTTCATTATGCTTGGAATACTGTTCATACTGTGGATTAGGGCTTCTGGAGTTCATCCAAGCTTTTCTCTAATGAAATTAATAGTGGTTGGTTTTACTCCTAGGTCCTTGTTCCGCCTTGAGTTGGTATATATATATGCCGTAAAGTGTGAGTCTTCCTTGAGTTTTCTACAGATGGTGTTCCTATTTTGCCATCAGTATTTTTTACAAAGGCTGTCGTTTCCCCACTTACCTGATTTCATCTCCTTGTCAAAAAATCAGTTGAGCATGGGAAGATGAGCTGATTTCTGGTTTTTCGGTACTTTTCATTTATTCTCTGTGTTGTAACTGTACCAGTACCATGCTGTCTTGACCACCGCAGTTGTGTATTATGATTTGAAATCAGGGAGTGAGTTTATTTGCTACCTCTTTTATTCTCTTTTTTACGATTGCTTTGCTTAGTTTGGATCTCTTTCCATTCCAAATAGAATTTAAAATTACCTTTTCCATCTTGTTGAAGAATATCACTGGTATCTGTATTGGGATCGCATTGATCTTGTAGATTACTTTTGGCAGAAGAGTTATTTTCATGATATTGAGTCTTCCAATCCATGAGTACAGTATATTCTTCCATTTCTGAAGGTCCCTTTTTGTTTCTCTAGTAATGTTTTGTAATTTTCTTTGTATAGGTCTTTTGTGTCTCTAGTTAGATTTGCTCCCAAGTATTTAATCTTGTGATTAGCTATTATGATGGGTATTGTTTTTCTTAGCTCATTTTCTGTGTTCTCTTTGTCACTGTAGAGAAATGCAACTGATTTTTGTATATTGTTATTATATCCTGCTACTTTGCTGAATTGATCAACTATGTCCAGTACTTTTCTCCCTGAGTCTTTAGGGTTTTCTAAGTATACTATCATATCATCTGCAGGTAGAGCTAGCTTTACCTCCTCTTTGCCAATTTGGAATCCTCTTATTTCCTTCTTTTGTCTTACCACTCTAAGACTTTAAATACAATATTAAATAAGGGAGGTGATAAAATGGACATCTTTGTCTAATTGCTATTTTCAAAGGGAATGCCTTTAATCTCTCTCCATTGAGGACAGTGTTGACTCTTGAGTTTGCATGTGTACTTTTCACTTTGTTGAGGAAATTCCCTTCTATTCATATTTTGCTGAGTGTTATAAACAGGAAAAAGTATTGGATTTTGTCAAAGACTTTTCCTGCATCAATTGATAGGATCATGTGATTCTTGTTCTTTGTTTTGTTAATGTGATGAATTACATTGTTTTTCTTATGTTTAACCATCCTTGAATATGTGTTATGAATCCCACTTGGTAATGGTGAATTATTTTTTGATCTACTGTTGTATTCTCTTGGCCGGGATTTTATTGAGGATTTTTTCATCCATATTTATGAGAGATATTGGTTTGTAGTTTTCTATTTTGGTGGTGTCTTTATGTGACTTTGGTATCAAAGATATGTTTGATATAGAATGAGTCTGGGAGAAGTCTCTCTTTTTTTCTCTTTTTCTGAAATACTTTATGTCGAATTGGTGACAATTCTTCTCTGAGTGTTTGATAAATTCACTAGTAAAACCATCTGGTCTTAAATTTATTTTTTAATTTTAAGTTGTTTTATTTCTTCTTTTGTGAAGAATTTTTCAGATATTCTGCTTCAGTCTGTGTTGGTTTTGGTAGATTGTGAGTTTCTAAGTAATTATCCATTTCTTCTAGGTTTGAAGTATAGTTCAAAAATCCATTTTTTTTGAAGTATAGTTCAAAAATCCATTTCTTCTAGGTTTGAGTATAGTTTTTAATTTGTGAGTTTCTAAGTAATTATCCGTTACCTCTAAGTTTTCATACTTGTTTGAGTACAGTTTTTCATGATATTCCATTTTTACCTTGTTTCAGTTGGTTCTGTTGTGACATTGCCCTTTTCATCTCTTATCTAGCTTATTTTTGTCTTTTCATTCTTTCCTTTGTTTTGCTAATGGTTTTTCAAGTTTTTTTACCTTTTTTAAGAAACAACTTCTGATCTTGTTGATTGTTTCAATTGTTTTTCTGCTTTCTATTTAATTTGTTTATGCTCAGGGTACAGGCCTGGTTTCTTTGAAAATTCATTTGGGGTCTTTGTAAACTCGTGGTCTTAAAGGGGGTGAGTCCTTGGCTTTTTTCATCTGTGCTCCTTTCTAGGCCAATGAGAGCCCAGGGTGCAGGCTTGGTTTCTTTGAAAATTAATTTGAGTTCTTGGGCCTATGGCCCTCAGGCTTGGTTTTTATTTGTCTTTGAAATGAACATTTTCCTAAGTGGTACAGCACTTTTATGTCTTTTTTTCCATATTGAGGTAACCCAGCATTCTGTGATACTGAATGGTGTGCCATAATGCCATAATGATTACACGTGGTTGACAATGTTTGGTAGAGCTCACTGATTAAAAACGACAGGAGTGGCATCAATTTCCTAAACATGCCTGTGGAAATTCTATGAACTTAGGAGGAGGACAGTAGTTCTTTAGTGTTGGTGCTAGATGGCACTTAACAACAACATAAAACACCATAGCACTTGTCTCCATTTTGGAGTTTGATGAAGTGGCTGGAGTCTGTAAAATGGTGATCTTGTTTTGGTTGAGAATCTGTGTGAATTGTTTGGGTGGGGTTTTTTTTTGTTTGTTTTTTTGTTTTAGCCTCTTGTTTAGTCAACAAGACCTGGGGGGGGGGGTCCCTTATATTTAAAAGTTGGGCCTGAGGGATTTTATTTTAATCCCTTGTTACTATATTTTGGAGGAACATTCTTCTGAGTTGTACAGGACTCTGGACTCTGGCCAATTTGGCGTGATGAAGTAATCTGGGTTTGCTGTGACACTGAAACTTGTGCCATTTGAGTTTCAAATGATATTACGGAACAACTCTGTCATAGGTGTGCCAAATGCCATAATGGCTACCCATCATGGACAATGTTTGGTGGAGCTCCCAGATTGATTCAAGTTTGGAAGTAGGAGTGGCATCCACTTCCTAAACCACATGCATCAGGAAACTATGAACTTAGAGAAAGGAAGATAGTTATAGACAGGCTTCAGGCCTTTTGTTCATAGGGGTGCTATGAGTCATGCTTGGCCTGTGACAATAAACAACAACGATTTTTATAATTTCATTTCTTTTAGAGGTTGATGGGTTTTCTTGCTGTTCTTTTTCAGCTTGCTGAAGATGTTGGGCTAGAGTCAATCATAGTTTTTTTCTTTTTGATATGATTGTTTATTGGTATAAATTGTCCTGTGGTTACTACTATGGTTTTCCAGAGGTTTTGGTAAGTTGTATTTTCATTATCATTTGTTTCAAGAAATATTTTTTTTTTCTTACTAGAGACCATTTTACATTCTCTTTGTCAATTTAAGTGCTATTTCTGTCTGTCTTTCCCCCCACCTTCCAGTACAGTATTAAATATGAGTAGTTGTAAAAGACGTCCTTATCTGATTCCATTTCATAAGGAGGAATGCCTTCAGTCTCTCTACTTTGACGGTGATGTCGGCAATTTGGTCTGTATGTTTTTAACTATGTTAGGAAGTTTCCCCTTTATTCCTGTTTTGTTGTGTGTTTTTATGAAGAAATTGTGTTGTACTTTATCAAATGCCATTTCTACTTCAGTTGATAAGTTCATGTAGTTTTGTTCTTTGTTTTATTGATATGATGGATTACACTTGATTATTTTTCTAACATTCACTCATGTATCCTTGCCATGAATTTCAGTTGATCATGATGCATGATGTTTTAAAATGTTGAATTCTATTGACTAAGATTTTGTTGAGATTTTTTGCATCAGTGTTCATGAGGTATTGTATAATTTTCATTACCTGATTTCAGTATCAGGGAAATGCTTGCTTCACAGAATGAATTTGAGAGCATCCTGTTTTTTTCTATATTCTGAAATAGTTTAAGTAGAATTGAGGTCTTCTTGAATATTTGATAGAATTCACCAGAGAAGCCAATTGGGCCAGGACTTTTTTTTGTTGTTATTGGGAGAGTTTTTATGAACTGTTCAGTTTTAGGTAGTCAAGTTTCCAAAAATTTGTTCATTTCCTCTAAAACCTGGAGATCCTTTACCTTTTAAAAATCTATTATCTTGTTTTCTCCAGAAAAAAATAGATGTATTCACACAAAATGTTATACATTTCTTATTTCTGAGATTTACTGTCCCATATCCTTGGTTGTATTATTAAGAAATTCTGCTGTAGCACTTTTAATTTTTATTATTAGTTACTGATTTCAGTTTTACCAGTGGCTCCAGGGAAGAAAGGCAGTTTCCTTCCGTTTAATTTTTAGCCTTCCAAAACCTACTGCAGGGTTAGTTACGAGTTGGTTTTGACTTGAGGAATTGCATTAGTAGTTAGTAGTAATTTACAAAATCATTGTTTCTATGTACTATGTAGTATTCCATTTTGTGAATGTACCATAATTTCTCAGTCTGTTTGTTTGTGGTGAATAATGCTGCTCTGAACATTGGTATAAAAGTCTCCATTTAAGCCTCAGTCTCATTTTCTTGGGGTATAGTCCAAGCAATGGAATAGCTGGGTCATATGGAATTTCTGTGTTCTGGCTGATTTTTTTTTTCCTGGCTGATTTTATTAAAGAAATTACTGGGCTTTCTTTCCTACTCTGTTGTCTCTGCTAACACTTATTCAATATTTAACAATATGCAAATTTGTACTGAAAGATGTATGATGGCCACACTTGAAATACACTAGCTAGTGATCAAATCTGGGCATCCCTTAGAGATTGAAAGAATTTCACCACTGAAATACAGCTGCCCTTTAACGTACTTTAAACTTCAAATTTAATAAAAGTTACATTATGAGGCCTTTTGTAATTTTTCCAAAGGGATGCTTTAAAAATTTGTATTTTTCCATCAGATTTATTTAAGTGTTAAGTGCACAAGACAGTCACCATTGTATTTTGGATATTTGGGTTCACAGAAAAATTAACCAGTTCTGGAAAGTGATTTGAATGTGACTGTGAGACCCATCAAATTAAAATTTTTTTATATGAAAAAACCAAAATCTAACATAGTAATATTTATTCTAATAGTAGATATTTTTATTTTGTAGAACGAGATCGGAGTCGTAACTTACTGCCTTGTCTGGAGTCACATGGTGAGTCTGAAGGAAGTAAAAATTAGATATAAGAATTTCTGAATCCTGTGTTTCATTGCTTCAGTATTTGGTATTACTTAAAGTGACTCATAAAATTGACTAGTGTCATGTATCAGTACTTAGGTGACAAATTTCAGAAAATCAACTCTTCAACTTGATGGGCGACAACCCTTTTCAACCAAAAAGTAAGTGTTACTACCAGGACTTATATTAGTATGCATGGCTTTTGTACTGACATCTTTATTCAGTAGAATTGGTAAGAGGTAAGCGTTCAAAGTAAAAATACATGGTATTATCAAAGTAACAAATGCTGTAATAGAAAGAGTATACACTAAAAAAATGAGTAGAAATAGTGTTTCCTCACTATGTCAGAGACAACTACCATTATCAATTTATTATTCATAATCATATAATTTTTACATATATAATAAAGAGATTATTGCTAATTTAGATCATAATATGTATGCTGTTTTGTGCCTTAAAAAAAAAGTACTACTTACCAGTATTCCCTGGATAGGTCATTTCCTGTTATAAAAGAATGAGAAAGACCTTTGTATGCCATCTGGATATAAATTAATTTTGTCATTTGTAGAGGTGAATTAACCCAGCTGGTCAGGGGAGCTCTGGTGGTAAGGAGTTGCATTGCCCACACAGGCATGTGATTTGAATCCACCAGCTGCTCTGCAGGGAAAAAAGAGCCTTTTCCATGGGAGTTAAAGCATTTCAAAACCTTCTGTGTCAATTCTGATGCCATAGGTCAGCTGTGAGTCAGTTCTGACTGAACAATACATAACAACAACAAAAATAATATATACCTACTGTATCTAGTAAACTATTTATTGGAGAGGTATACTCTCAGAGAGCTTAATTTGTTCTTCATTTACAAGAAGCTTTATTTGAAGTTAAGCGTATCTATTCATTATCTACTGCTGATGTAATACAAAGTATCTTTCCTTAGCAGTTCAAGAGGTTATAAGTCCAGCACTTCTCTGTCAATTGTTGAGTAAGGTGCTTGTCTCATCAGCCTATGCTTTCTGGTTTCTTAGATATTAACATATATCTTGGCACTAGGCTTCCCATGAAACTGGGGGTTTCTCAGTTCAGGGACTGTAAATCCAAAGGATGTACTCTTCCTTTTAGTTCTTTTTTTTGCTAGTAGAGAGGCCGTTTTCTCCCCTGCTTGCTTCTCTTTCTTTTTATCTCTTAAAAGGTAAAAAGTGTGATTCAAGCAAGAATATGACTTAAGTTAGTGTGGAACTTGACTCAAGCATTCTTGTAAGTCAAGATACACCCCACACTAATCATCTCTCTTTAAGATCTAGAGGCTAGGCTTTGTAACACATTAAAAAATGGAGGGTAATTACATTCTATCACAAACTATAGGACAAACACCATATTACCAATCATGGCCTAGCCAAGTTGTCACATATTTTAGGAGAACATAATTCAGTGTCAACATTAAAATTAAGACACAGAGTTGAGATTCTATGAATTCATGAGTTTCATATAGTAGAATAAGAAGTTCTAATGAAAATAAGATTGGATAGTTTGTTGAGGAAATTATAATGGGTTCAAGAGTTGGTACGGGAAGGAACTTAATGTTTTGTTGAGTATCTCCTTGAAGTTAGATTACTGTATATGGTCTTTTCTTGAATTTCTCTAATACATCTATTTGGTAGATAATATACCCTCATTGTAGATAGTGAAAAATAGATTCAATTTTTCAATTATGTTTTCTGCCTGTTGCCTTTTATTCTTAGTTTATCTCTCTTTTACTAGTGTATTTCTTCTCACAGATAATGATTATATATAATTTTTATAAATAGTTATTCCAGCCATAGGACTAAAATTTAATTTGATTGATTTGACTCTCTAATTTTTTGTTTACTTTAAATAATTACTGTCATTTATTATCTGTTAGTCTCTTTTACTAGTGTAGGTCTCAGACAGTGATCTTACTGTTGTTACCATAATTGTTAAACTACATCTTAAATTTAATATTGTTTGTTGCAAAAAAATTTTTTCCCCTTCATTTTGAAAATAAGAGTTGATTCTCTTTTGAAAATTAGACAGTTCAAAAATGGCAGAACTATTTATGGAATGTGAGGAAGAAGAGTTGGAACCATGGCAGAAGAAAGTAAAAGAAGTTGAGGATGATGATGACGATGAGCCAATCTTTGTGGGAGAGATAACAAGTTCAAAACCAGCAATTTCAAGTAAGCCTATGTTTTCTGTGAAGCAAAGTTTTATTCGATAATATTTCTAATAGAAAAATTTATGATGTATATATTTTTTTTCTTTGTCAGTAGCTGGAAATTAGAGATCGGATGAGTAGGAACTTGACAAATTAGGGTTGGAATGTGATTGAGAATATGAGAAAAGTGAGAATTTATGTGTGAAGAGAGAAGTAGGTTAATATTATCTAGTGGCAAGGAGTTGGAGTCAGAAAATCAAAAGGGCCGAACTCGCTCAGCATTTCTTAAGCTCAAGGAACTGAAGAACAAATTCAAACCTCGAGTTGCTATCATCAAGGATGCTTTAGGCAGAATATTCAATGATCCAGGAAGTATTAAAAGAAGATGGAAAGAATATACTGAGTCACTGTATCAAAAGGAATTGGAAGACACAGAAGAATTTCATGAAACAACATAAGAGCAAGAGCCTCTGGTGATTAAGGAAGAAGTTCAACCTGCTTTGAAGGAATTAACAAAAAATAAGGCCCCAGGAATAGATGGTATACCAATTGACATATTTCAGCTAACAGATGCTGCACTGGATGTGCTCACCAAGTTGTGTCAAGAAATCTGGAGAACAAGCATTTGGCCAACGGACTGGAAGAGATCTATATTTGTTCCCATCCCAAAGAAGGGTGACCCAACAGAGTGTGGAAACTGTAGAATATCATTAATTTCACATGCAAGCAAGATTCTGCTGAAGATTATCCAAAAACGACTGGAACAACACATCAGCAGAGAAGTTCCAGAAGTCCAGGCTGGGTTTCAAAGGGGTCGTGGTAGGAGGGATATTGTAGCTGATGTTAGATGGATCTTAGCTGAAAGCAGGGAATACCAGAAGAATGTATATCTGTGTTTCATTGATTATGCGAAGGTGTTTGACTGTATGGATCATAACAAACTGTGGCTGGCTCTGAGAAGAATGGGAATCCCAGAACACTTGATCGTGCTAATGAGAAACCTGTGCTTGGACCAAGAGGCAGTCGTCAGAACAGAGCAAGGAAACACTGCATGGTTAAAAATTGGGAAAGGTGTACGCCAGGGATGTGTCCTGTCTCCATACCTTTTCAGCCTGTATGCAGAACAGATTATCTGGGAGGCTGGGCTCTATGAGGAGAAATGTGGGGTCAAGATTGGTGAAAGATCTGTCAACAATCTGCAATACGCAGATGACACAACCCTGCTTGCTGAAACTGAGGAGGACCTGAAGCGCTTGGTGCAGAGGGTCAAGGACTGCAGCCTCCAAAATGGATTGAGGCCCAATGTCAAGAAGACAAAGATTCTCATTACTGAACCAATTGGCAGCATCAGGATGGATGGTGAAGAGATTGAGATTGTTAACAACTTTAGTCTGCTTGGCTCCATGGTCAACACTCTTGGCACTAGCAGCCAGGAAATAAAAAAAAGTGTATTGCGATGGGAAAGTCTGCTGTTACGGACCTCTCCAAAGTACTGAAGAGCAATGGTGTCTCTGAATATCTGCCTAAAAGGAGTGTATGTGCCCTCAGGTACAGTGGCAATTAATGACAGCATGGTGCTATTCAAAGGCTGTTGATAAGTAAAGCAGTATATGCCAGTGAGGCCTGTCAAGTACAGATGCAGAATTTGATGCATTACTGATTCATGAATTGACATTGAAAGTCACTTTGAAATCTATTTTGAAGAAAAGATCTAAATGATGACTCATCCTCTCTCCCTCAGTAAGTGTTGTGTTTGTACCATCTTAGTCATTTAACCAACTGTTCTTATAGGCTCATTGTTGTGGACACATGCAGCGAAATGGATTTGATACAGTGATTGCAGCTCTGGGCTCGCTCAAGTGTGATAGGGATTTTAAGGATGGCATAGTATAGGACAGGATTCAGCTCTGTGTTCATAGGGTCGCTGTGAGTTGTCTGCTACTCAGTGGCATGTAACAACAATAACAACATACCTGAGATTTTAATTCCATTTGCAGGATTGAGTTGTTGACATTGAGTCGCAGACAACTTATAGCGACTCTGTGAACAAAAGACCCTGAGGCCTTTTTATTATTATCATTTCTCCAAGTTCATAGAGTTTCCATAGGCATATAGTTTAGGAAGCAGATGCCACTCCTGCTTCCAAATTGCCTGTCTTAAAATGGGGAGCTTTAGCAAACATCGTCCATGATTGGCAGTCATTCTGTCTTTGAAACCCCAGAGGTCGAAGATTCAGTATCACAGCAAACCCACATTACCTCAGCACAGCAACAGAAGAGTGCGGTACGAATTACAGGAAATGCTCCTCCAAAATACAGTAACAAGGGATTGAACTATATTCCCTCGGGCCTAACAGAAGGTCTTATTGACTCAACAAGAGGCTTAAAGAAAAAAACAACCAAACATTCCACAGTGACCCTCAACCAAAACAAGCAAGCTCATCTTACAGAGCCCAGTCGCTTCACCCAGTCTCCAAAATGGAGACAAGGGGTTGTCCTTAAATGCAGTGTCCTCCTCGAGGTCTTGTTGACTCTAAACAAGAGGCTTAAATGAAATAATCCACCCAGATCCTCAACCAAAAGAAGAGCATCATCATACAGAGTCTACCTGCTTCATCCAAGTCCAAAATGGAGACAAGGGCTTCGTGTTATATGTTAAGTGCCATGTATTACTGACCCTACAAACAAAAGATTTTAACCTTGTACTATAACTATTGTCCTTTCTCTAAGTTCATAGCGTTTCCACAGGCATGTTTAGGAAGTGGATGCCACTCCAATTTCCAAGCCTGTCTTAATCTGTGAGCTCTACCAAACATTGTCAACCATGTGTAACCATTAAGGCACTTGACCAGTGGAACAACATTCAGTATCACAGCAATCCAAGTTGCCCCAATACAGAGAAGTGACAGAACAGTGCTGTACCGCTTAGGAGTGTTCATTGCAAAACAATTAAAACCAGGCCTGAGGGCCACAGGCCCAAGGCCCCACATGAATTTTAAAACGCCAGAGGACTGCACGTCAGGCTCTCATTAGTTCCCTACAAAAGGCTTCTGGCCAGCCAAAAAAAAACCAAACAAACCCTGGCAAGTGGATACGGAGCTCAACTAATGGTCTTTTGAGGTTCCAGTGGGATTTGAAATCCTTGCTGCTCCTCTGACCAGAACTGGAGAAGCACAGGAAACATATTTGATCTTTTCTGAGACCCAAGGTGCCTGTTCCCTTCTCCTCACTCCCTTCAGTGCAGCATATTGCTCCTCCAGAAGCCTGTGGAGGGGGGCAGCCCCAGTGGCACCCTTCCCTGGAGACCCTTCTCAAAGACATTCTGAAATCTTGCCTGCTTGCAGCTGAGAGGAGTTGTGTGCAAGAATTCCAGACCTGACCAGAATTGAAGAAGCAGTTGGTGGCCCTCTTCCCCTCTGGAGACCAGAGACTGAAGCAGGATAGAGTTGTTGTTGTTGTTGTTGTTGTT
>NW_006399895.1:7124093-7125371 GCF_000299155.1 Elephantulus edwardii
GGATGCCACTCCTCCTTCCACACTTGTTCAATCGGGGAGCTCCACCCCACTCTCAGTCCGCATTGGGTAGCCAACCATTAACGCATTTGACACATCCGTGTCACAGTGTTCAGCCTCACAGCAACCACAAGTGACTGCGGGATGGCAACTTGTACACCAGGGCTATACGACCTAGAGGAATGAACAAAAACAATGAAAGACTGGCCTGAGGGCTGTGAACTAAAAGTCACCCACCTTTGTCTTGGTCACATCGTTTTCTCTTCGTTGGGCCAGCTGATCTCTCTCTCTCTCTGTTGATGTTATTGTTGTTAAGTGCCGTCGAGTCGCAGGCGACTCATAGCGACCTTATGAAGGAGAGTCCTTGACGCTTGGGTGCCTTTCAGCAGGATAGAGTAGGATATATTTTTAATCAGGCTCCTAAATTACTAAAGAGATCAAACAAGTAAAAGAAGAAGAGATGTGGGAACATGAATGTCAGATCACATGGAGATCTCCATGGAACAGAGAAGGAATGAAGGCCTTTCTTCGTACTTGAAAGAATAAAGAATTTCCCCATAGGACTTGTGCCCTGATTTGTCTTCGAGCATCTTAAAAGGGAGTTCTGATGGCCTAGTTGTGAGAAAGTGTGCTGCAATCTTGAAGGAACTTAGTTTGACTCCACCAGCTGCTCCATAAGAGAAGGATAGGCAGTCTCCTCCTGTGCATTTAATTGCCTCTGAAAACTCACTGTAGGGTCAGCTGTGGATCAGTTCCAACTTAATGGTACACAAGAGCAGCCTCCTAAACTGTGAGAAAATACATCTCAGTTTGTTAAAGAGACCCATTTCTGCCATTTTGTTACTAAATAACTTCTTGTTATGATGTGCTGTTGAGTCACCTGTGACTCATAGCGACCCTATGTATAGCAGCTTTGAACCTTGCCTATCCTGAGCCAACCTCATTGTCTATTATGACACACCTAACCCCAGTACCCTAATTACTGTGTCAATCCATTTAATCCCAAGACCTTTCTATCCTGTGCTGTCTGTCCACTCTTCCAAGCATGATGACCTTCACAGACTGGGCCTTTCTGGCCACATACACAAAGTATATCAGGTGGAACTTGAAAATCCTTGTCCCAAACGGAGCAGTTTTTTTCACCCTCTGAGACAAACCTGTTTTTTTCTCTATCCAGAGAGTCTTTGGGTTGGACATACCAAAGTTGGCCGTGAAAGGAAAGGTGTGAGGCATCCCACATTTTTTAAATTAAATTTTATTTTATTAATTTTTTTAATGATC
>NW_006399895.1:7125641-7129227 GCF_000299155.1 Elephantulus edwardii
CAGGGTCACCCATTTTGAATAATATTTCATGAGTTCCTTGTTTTTCAATGCAGCGTAGTATTCCATTGTGTGAATATACCACAGTTTCTCTATCCATTCGTCTCTTGATGGGCACTTAGGCTGTTTCCAACTCGTTGCTATTGTGAACAAAGCCACGATGAACATGGGTGTGCATATATCTGCTTGGATGTCAGTTATGGTCTCTTAGGGTATATTCCCAGTAGTGGAATTGCAGGATTAAATGGTATCTTTAATTGCAACTTTTTGAGAAAGCGCCACACCACTTTCCACAGTGTTTGCATCATTTTACACTTCCACCAATAATGTATAAGGGTTCCAGTTTCTCCACAACCTCACCAGCATTTGTTGCTTACTGTTCTGTTAAATTTTGCTATTCTTACTGGAGTGAGATATCTCATGGGTGAGAGATCTCATAGTTATTTTGATTTGCGTCTCTCTTAGAGCTAGGGATTTTGAACATTTCCTCATGTGCTTGTTGGCCATCTGAATGTCTTCTTTGGCGAAGTGTCTGTTCATATCCTATGCCCATTTTTCAATTGGATTATCTACCTTTTCTTGTTGTGGTGCTCATGTATTTTATAAATTCTAGCTATAAGTCCCTTATCTGACATGTCATTACCAAATACTTTTTCCCAGTCTGTGGCTTCCCTTTTTACCCTATTGCAGAAGTTTTTGGATGTGCATATAGAAGGTCCCATTCATCTATTTTATCTTCTCTTGGTTGTAGATTGTTCAGGATACTTGGAAGACTGTTTATGTTGTGGATTAGTACTACTAGATTTCTTCCAAGCTTTTCTTTAATGAAGTTGATAGTCCTTGGTTTTAGTCCTAGGTCCATATCCACCTTGAGTTGGTTTTTTTCTATGGAATGAGGTGTGGGTCTTGCTTGAGTCTTCTGCAGATATTTTTCCAGTTTTGCCAGCACCATTTGTTAAAAAGACTGACATTTTCCCACTTAACTGATTTTAGCTCCTTGTCAAAAATCAGTTGACCATAGGTAGATGGGTTGGTTTCTGGGTTCTCAATTCTATTCCATTGATCTATATGTCTGTCATTGTACCAGTACCATGCTGTCTTAACCACCACGGCAGTGTAGTAGGATTTGAAATCAAGGAGTGAGATGCCTTCTACCTTTTTTCTATTTTTAAGGAGTGCTTTGCTTATTCGGGGCCTCTTTCCATTCCGAATGAAACTGGAGGTTACCTTTTCCATCTCGTTGAAGAATGAGATTGGTATTTGTATTGGGATCGCATTGAACATGTAAATTCCCTTTGGTAGTATTGCCATTTTCACAATATTGAGTCTTCCTATCCATGAGCAAGGGATATTATTCCACTTCTCCAGGTCTTTTTTTGTTTGTTGTAGTAATGTTTTGTAATATTCTTTGAACAAATCCTTTGTGCTTCTGGTTAGATTTACTCCCAAGTATTTAATCTTGTGATTAGCTATGGTGAAGGGTATTGTTTTTCTTAGCTTTAGCTGTATTTTCTTTGTCACTGTAGAGAAAGCCAACTGATTTTTGTATGTTAATCTTGTATCCTGCCACTTTGCTGAATTGGTCAACTATGTCCAATACTTTTCTTGCTGAGTCTTTAGGGTTTTCTAAGTATACTATCATATCATCTGCATAAAGAGATAATTTTACTTCCTCTTTTCCAATTTGGATACCACTTATTTCCCTGTGTTGTCTTATTGCGATCGCTAAGACTTCCAATACAATATTGAGTAGGAGAGGTGATAGTGGGCATCCTTGCTTAGGTCCTATTCTTAAAGGGAATAAGGCATCCCACATTTTATCTTAAATACTTTTACTCATTTAATTTCTGTCAATTTCGAACACATCCATAGCTTACTCTCCAATGGGTTGTTAAGGCTGAAAATTGCATGAGAAGGGATTGTGTTTTTTTCTCCCTCATAGTTGTTCATGGAGAGGCACAGCCTTTGGGTTAGCAGCAGCTTTCTGTGCACTGTGACACTTGGGCTTATTAAAAACCCTTCACACACATGGGGTCACTTTAAGTTGGAATTTGTTTGACCTCAACTGATTTGGCTGTTTGGTTTGAATCTCTTATACCAGGAGGGAGAAAAGAAAATTTTATAAATTCTTATTTTTTAACTTTGTACCTTTTATTGACCAGTTGTTCTAGTGTAATTTTGGTATAATTCCTGAATAACCTTAGAAATTATAAAGAATTTACATATGTACTTGTTTTGTTGCTAATCAAAGTGCTGCATTTATGGCCTTTCGAATCCACAGCTGATCTTTGGAGAAGGCAGTCCCCTTCTCCTTTAATTTACAGCCTTAGAAATCTGATGGAGAATTGCTGTGAGTTGGACTCAACTTGGCAGCAGTACTTTTGTTATGTGTGTGGTTTTGATTGGAGCTTTATTTTATGTTGTGTTTATTTTTTCGTTTTTTAGTTGAGAGTAAGGAAACTTGAACTGATCCTGAAAGTCTTAGCAGTCCCTTACTGACTTCTGGTGTGGATGCAGATTTAGAATTCCTTAAGTTATGAGATACCCTGATAAACTCAGTTCAATATAGTCTGCAGTCTCTGTTAGTTTCCCTTTCAAACCTGAAGCATAAGAATGCAGCTAATACCGTCAGATCTTCTACAGCGAAACTTTGAGGCTTTTAGGAATGTGACTCAGATATAGAGCTCAAGGAAGGTTTTGATTTAGAGGTATAGGAAACTGAGTCTATGTAGAACCTTGTAATTATTAAAAAAAAATTCTCAGTTACAGGTTTTCAAGATTAAATTTTTAAAAATTCCTACTGTATATGGTCCTTTTACCCCCTGCTTTGATTTTTATATGCCAAATATTAATTAAAGCTTTTAGATTTTCATTTATAGTTTGAAAAGTTATTCTTATATTGTAGAATAGTTATGGCTAATAATACTTCTTTTGTTTATTTGATAATTACTTAGGTGTTTAGAATTACATGTAATTTTAATTAAAAAAATTATATACTCTCAAAACTAATAATTTTCAAATTATTAATTCTTTTATCTTTATATTTCATTCAAACAACTGATTTTTAAATAAATATAATTCTTTTTTATAGATATTTTGAACAGAGTTAATCCCAGCTCATATTCAAGGGGAATAAAGAATGGTGCACTCAGTCGAGGTACAGTACTTTTGTACTATTTTAATGTTAAAGTGAAGATTTGATAAAATTGAGTTTAATGGAAATATATTCAGTATGTTGTGTCATTTTAAAATAAAGGTACAACTGTAGCCTTCAAATCCACAAGTCAGCACTACACGAATACAACATCGAATCCAGTGGGTGCCTCATCAGTAAATTTTCGTCCTGAATCTAGATCTTCAGATAGTTCTGCTATTGTTCAGCCTTTGTCTAAACCTGTGAGTATTCATACAGTTACACAGTTGGCGCAGCGATACATTAGATACCATTTATCAGTAACAATAAAAATTTGGAAGTGTTTAGCTGTTAATTCCAGTAGCAGCATAGTTAAGAAAAGAAGATACCTTTTTTTTTTTTGGTTTGTTTTTGTTTTTGAGCTATTGTTCTTTTAATCAGTATATAATGCCCTTC
>NW_006399895.1:7129373-7131996 GCF_000299155.1 Elephantulus edwardii
TTTAAAAAGAAAAGAAACACTCCCTCCCTGGTACAATGTCCCCACACCCCTCCCACTGCCCCAAGTACATTCCACTATGCAACCTTAATTGTGGACAGAATATACCATTTTTATGAATGACTTAAATAGAAAATTTTATACTCCTTTGAGTTTTATTCAAAGAATAAATGTAGCAATGAATTTTTCAACATGTTATTCAAATTAGTATGCTTAAATGAAATATCTGATATAGTATTGGTAGGGAGCTCTGGTGGCATAGTGGTTGGGGAGCAACTTCAAGGGACAAAGGTGGACAGTCTCCTCCCATGTGATTTAGAGCTTTGGGATCAGCTGTGAATTGATTTCAGTCCTGTGAAATGATTTTGAGGGTTTTTATATTATTGATCCAGTGCTGTCATGTTGTTTCCAACTCATAGTCACCTTTCTTAGGGTTCTTTTGGGAGCTGTAAATCTTCATGGGAGGGGACTGTATAGCTTGCCTCTGTTGATTGACAGGTAGATTCGAACTGCCAACCTTTTAGTTCACAGTCCACCCTATAACACATTATACCACCAAGGTTGGTGACATAATATATAATGCATTGCACTCCTAAAAAAGGTCAGTGGTTCAAATCTACCAGCTGCTTCTTGGGAGGAAGATGGGCAGTCTCTTTCAACAAAGATTGTTTGTAGCCTTGGAAACCTGATGGTGTTGCTATGAGTTGGACTAGACTCTATGGCATTAGCATCTTGATAGATTGAAAATTAGAACATCAGAACATTAATAAAAGACCGTCAGAAATTTATATCTTGTAAGGCAAACTAAAATGACAACCTAGGTCAGATGTTTTTAATTGGGAAAATTATTTAAAGGCCATTGCTGCTTTTTATTTTAAACATGTATCTTTCTAGTTTGGTCAGTTTTTAGAACACTTAACAAAAGTTACAGATAATGTTAATAGCTAACATTTGTTGAGCTACTAACATGCATGTAACTTTGTCCTACATGCTATACATAATCTTTTAATTTTTTTTATAACATCCCTATAAGGTAAACACTATTTCATCTTCATTTTATAGTTAGGAAAACTGAGGTTCATGGGAGGGTAACTGCAGCTAGCAATTGATGGATCTTCAGTTTCAACCTAGGACAGTACACAGTTTATATATTTGCATGTTTACATGTATGTTATATGTAAAAACGTGTATTTTTTTTTTTTTTTAAACTGGAAGCACTCCTTATAGCAGCTCTCTCAGTGTAGTCTGTAGTTCCTTGTAGTTCTCTATAGGAAGTGCTTTCAGTAATCTGAGAAGTGAAAAGTACCTTTCATAATACTAAGGCGGTGTTCACATTTTCCACTGTGCTGACATTTGCACTGATAATGGAAAAGCAATGAGTGTAAACTTTTAATCCTCAAGTGTAAGTCATTTGTATTAAACGGTATTGATAGGTTTTGTATTTATTACAACCAAGTTTTTAAAGTAATTCCCATTTCATTCAAGAATTTTATTAATGTGTTATTTATCTTATTAATTATCTACCACAGAATACATGCGGCTTTTACTATCTCATCTTAATAAATGGTATGCTTAAAATACTTCTGTCTCTGACATTTGGCTATTGTTTTCAGGAAGAGTACTTGTATAATTAAAATACAAGCAGAACTACTGACCCTTTAAAACAGTATACTATTTTTATTTGAGGAATGACTGACTGTTACACACCATAGTGTGTTAGTATTATTGCATACTTAACATATATGTTATACATGTGAGTATATATTTAAAAAGAAGTTTTTTCAATTATCAGTGGCAGTGAGATTTTTTAAGTAGTAACTTGGTTTCCATTTCAATGAATGATAATTTTGGTAGATCATAATTCCATTTCTATGTAATAGCCGTAATTGCTAAGTCATTAAATATAACTATGTTGAGTATATGGTAGTCCTTTAAAATATTTTAGAAGTTTTATAATTAATTCATCACGACTTGTATCTAATACTTCTCTTCATAGTTGCTGTTTGACTTGACCCGTGATACAGGAGTAACACAATACCAAGGGGGATCAGCACTTTCAATAGCAGGTTGGTTTTAGCAGTTATTAAGAAAAGTTATTTAAAAATGTTATAAACGTATAGGTGGAATTAATTTTCTGTTTTTCAAGCCTGTACCCGTATATTAAATGTTTCATACATTGTGAGGTAGAATGATAATAGTTTTTTGGGGTTTTTTCCCTCCAGTTTTGTTTTCTTTAAATTTTACATTGGTTTGTATACAGATTTCATATACATTGTGTTTCATACATTACACATTGTCCTTCATTCAAGTTATGTTTCATACAATCATTATTATGTTTTATAAAATCAGTCACTATTAAACCATGTCTATGATTACCCTGTCTTTCCAGATCCCAGCTGGATCTTTCCCATTTCTTTTCCCTCTCTTTCCTTTGTTGTTGTTGTTGTTATGTGCCGTCGAGTCGTTTCCGACTCATAGCGATGCTATGCACAGCAGCCCTAAACCCTGCTCTATCCTGTGCCAACCTCACCACCTCTGACACACCCATCCCGATTACCCCAGTCACCGAATCAATCCATCTCATAGAGGGTCTTCCCCTCCTGCGCTGTCCCTCCACCTTCCCAAG
>NW_006399895.1:7133116-7137849 GCF_000299155.1 Elephantulus edwardii
CAGTTGGCCAAGTGGTTGTTCTCCAGATTTCTTGGCACAACTTGGTGAGCACATCCAGGGCAGCATCTGTTACCTGAAATACTTCAATTTACCCGATAATTTAATGTGATCTTCTAATTTTCCTCCTCCCTGCCCTCACCCCCTTGTTCCCACCACTTCCCCTTAGATCCCCATATACATTTTGCTAGTTATCCTTTTGTATTTACAGTAATGGTCTTAGGCAGTATTTAACCTTAGGAGACTTAAGTTAGTTCACTCTGTATAAATGCCCTTTAATATCTCTCAAGTTGTGTACTAACTTTCAAAATTGTTTCTTCTGAGTGCTGGATAGTATTCCATTATGTGAATGTACCACAGTTTCTCAGTTCATTTCATTGTGGTTGGACATTTGGGCTGTTTCCATGTTCTTGAGATTATGAATAATGCTTCTGTGAACATTGGTGTAGAAATCTCTGTTTTTGTCTCACTTCTAATTTCCTTGGGGTGAATTCTTAGGAGTGGAATATCTGGATCATATGGAATTTCAATATTCAGCTTTTTGAGGAAATGCTAAGCTGCCTTCCACAGTGGTTGTACCATTTTACAATCCCACCAACAATGGGTCTGTTGACATCTGAATGTCTTTCTCTGTGAAAAATCTTTTAATGTCTTTTGCTTTTTTGTAATTGGGTCATTAGTCTTTCTCTTCTGGAGGCCCTGCAGTAACGTGTAGATTTTCTTTTCACCCTCTTAAATTTTTTTATGTGCACAGAGAATTAATCTTTAGAAGGTCCTAATCATCATTTTATCTTCTCCTGGTTGTGTATTTCTGACTGTATTTGCCATTCATTTGATACTATGGGCTAGGCCTTCTAAGCTTGGTCCCCCTTTGTCTCTTATGATCTTGATGGTTTTTGGCTTTATCCTTAGGTCTCTCATCTACACTGAGTTGTTTTTTGTGTATGGTGAGAGGTGTGGATCCCTGATTTAGCTTTCTATAGGTTGTAGTCCCATTTTACCAGCACCATTTGTTGATAGCACCATTTGATAGGTTTTGTTTCCTTGTTGAATATCAGTTGATTATAGATACTGTTGTTGTTATGTTCCGTTGAGCTGCTTGTGACTCATTGTGACCATATGTACAACAGCCCTAAACCTTGCTCTGTCCTGTGCCAATCACATTGTCTCCAACACACCTGCCTACCTCAGCCACTGAATCAATCCACCTCATAGAGGGTCTTCCCCTACTGCGCTGTCCCTCCACCCTCCCAAGCATGATGTCCCTCTCCAAGGACCGGTCCCTCCTTACATGTCCAAAGTATGTCAGACAAAGGCTCAGAATCTTTGCCTCCTAGGAACAGCCTGGCTTAACCTCCAGGATGAATCTGTTTGTTTCTTAGTAGTACATAGTATCCTCAATACTCTTCTCCAGCACCACAGCTCAAAGGCGTCAGTTCTCCTTCTCCCTAGTCATTGTCCAACTCTCTGACGCATAAAAGTCATTGCTTTTCAGTACTTTGGAGAGGTTCCTAACAGCAGACTTTCCCATGGCAATACGTCTTTTAATTTCCTGGCTACTGGTACCAAGAGTGTTGACTGTGGAGCCAAGAAAACTAAAGCTGTGAACAATCTCAATCTCTTCATCATCCATCCTGATGCTGCCAATTGGTCCAGTGGTGAGAATCTTAGTCTTCTTGACATTGAGTCTCTATCCATATTGAAGGCTTCAGTCCTTCACCCTCTGCAGTAAGTGCTTCAGTTCCTCTTCAGTTTTAGCAGGCAGGATTGTGTCATCTGCATAACACAGATTGTTGATAGATCTTCCGCCAATCCTGATGCCACACTTCTCATAGAGCCCAGCCTTTGGGATAATCTGTTCTGCATACAAATACCTTTTATAAGAAATACGTTCTGCATTGCAAATATCTTTTATAAGAAACATAAACACAGATTATACACATGGATTTTACCTGATGGTGTGCATGGAATCAGATTGATTACATTTCCAGAAAGAACTGCTGGAGAAACTCAATGTCAGCTATGAAAACTAGGCCAGGAGATCTGATTGTGGAACAGACCACCAACTACTCATACGCAAGTTCAGGCTGAAACTGAGGAAAATTAAACCGAATCCATGGGAACCAAAATATCCCTTTGAGTCTATCCCACCTGAATTTCAGAACCATCTCAGGAACAGGTTTGAGGCCTTTGAATACTAATGAGCGAAGACCAGATGAGTTGTGGGAAGAAATCAAGGGTATCATCCAGGACGAATGCACACGGTCATTACAAAGACAGAAGAGGAAGAAAAGACCAAAATGGATGTCAGAAGAAACTCAGAATATTGCACTGGAGCGCAGAAAAGCCAAAGCAGAAGGAAGAATTCAAGATACTAAAGAGCTGAACAGAAGATTCCAAAAGGCAGTGTGGGATGACCAAGTACTATTACAATGAAATGTACAGGGAGCTGGAGTCAGAAAATCAAAAGTGCTGTACTTGCTCAGCATTTCTTAAGCTCAAGGAACTGAAGAACAAATTCAAACCTTGAGTTGCTATCATCAAGGATGCTTTAGGCAGAATATTCAATGATCCAGGAAGTATTAAAAGAAGATGGAAAGAATATACTGAGTCACTGTATCAAAATGAATTGGAGACACAGAAGAATTTCATGAAACAACATATGAGCAAGATCCTATGGTGACGAAGGAAGAAGTGAAGGAAATAGGAAAAAATAAGGCCCCAGGAATAGATGGTATACCAATTGACATATTTCAGCTAACAGATGCTGCTCTGGATATGCTCACCAGGTTGTGCCAAGACATCTGGAGAACAACCACTTGGCCAACGGACTGGAAGAGATCTATATTTGTTCCCATTCCAAAGAAGGGTGACCCAACAGAGTGTGGAAACTATAGAACAATCTCATTGATTTCACATGCAAGCAAGATTCTACTGAAGATTATAAAAAAATGATTGGAACAGTGTACATAAACAGAGAACTGCCAGAAGTCCAGGCTGGGTTTAGCAGGGATCATAGTACTAAGGATATTGTAGCTGATGTTAGATGGCTCTTAGCTGAAAGCAGGGAACACCAGAAGAATGTCTATCTGTGTTTCATTGATTATGCGAAGACGTTTTACTGTGTGGATCATAACAAACTGTGGCTGACTCTGAGAAGAATGGGAATCCCAGAACAGTCGATCGTGCTAATGTGAAACCTATACTTGGACCAGGAGGCAGTTGTCAGAACAGAGCAAGAAAACACTGCATGGTTCAAAATTGGGAAGGGTGTGTTCCAGGGATGTGTCCTATCTCCTGCATGATTATAGATAGATGGGTTAATTTCTGGGTTCTCAATTCTGTTCCATTGTTCCGTGTGCCTGTCATTGTACTCATGCCATACTGTTTTCATTATTACAGCTGTGTAGTATGTTTTGAGATCAGGGATTGCTATGGCTCCACTTCACTTTTGTTTTTTAGAAGTGCTTTGCTTATTCACCATTTCTTCTCCAGATAAACTTGTCAGTTGACTTTCTATCTCTTTGAAAAATGAATTTGGTTCTATATTGGGATTGTGTTAAACATGTAGATTACTTTTGGTAGGATTGTCATTTTCACTGTATTGAGTCTTCCTATCCATAAATAAGGACATTTTCCCATTTATTTAGGTCTTTTATTGTTTTTCACAAAGTGTTTTTTTTAGTTTTGTTTGTAAAGGTTTTTTTGTGTTTCTAGTTAGGTTTATTCCCAAGTATCTCAATTTGTAATTGGCTATTGTAAATGGCATTGATTTTTTAGTTTTTTATTTGTGTTTTCTTTGTTATCATAGAGGAATACCTCGAATTTGTGTATATTGATATTGTATCCAGGCACTCTACTAAACTTAGGCCTACTAGTTCTCTGACTTGACGGCACTCAACAACAAAAAGAAGCTCTAATAAATAGGTTTTTTGAGTCCTTAGGGTTTTTTGTATGCACTGTCATATCCCATAGTGACAGTTTCACCATCTCTTTGCTGATCTGGATGCATCTTACTTTTCTTACTGTATTGCCATAGAAAGTACCTCCAATAAAATACTGAATAGGAGTGGTAACAGTGGACATCTTTGGTCCCTGTTCGCTAGAATATTTTTTTTTTAAGTCTTTTTATATTGTAATGATATTGGCTTTTGGTTTTGTGCATATACTTTTCACAGTGTTGAGGAAATTTCCCTCTATTCCTATGTTTTTGGAGTGTTTTGACCAGCAGTGAGTGTTGGATTTTGTCAAGGACTTTTTCTGAATTAATTGCTAGGATCATTTGGTTCTTTTTATTTGCTTTGGTAGTGTGATTAATTACTTTGATTGCTTTTCTTGTGTTGAACCATCCTTGCTTACCTGTTTTTAATCTACATTGGTCATGATGTATTCTTTTTTTGATGTCCTGTTGGATTCTGTTCCAGGATTTTGTTGAGGATTTTTGCATCTGTACCTGTAATTCATGTCCTTCTTGGGTGATCTTACAGAAGGTAAGATCTAGTGTTTCAGTGGTAAAGAGTTATGTTGCCAACTCAGAGGAATGAAATTTGAATCCACTGAAACAATATATGAGCAAGAGCCTGTGCTGTTGAAGGAAGAAATTCCAGCTGCTCTGAAAAATTTGGCAAAAAAAAAAGACCCCATACTTTGGACATGTTGCAAGGTGGGATCAGTCTTTGGAAAGGGTTATCGTGCTTGGGAGTGTGGAGGGACAGCTGTAAGAGAGGAAGATCCTC
>NW_006399895.1:7139209-7155406 GCF_000299155.1 Elephantulus edwardii
GAGACAATAAGATTGGCACAGGATAGAGTAGGGTTAGGGCTATTGTACATAGGGTTGCTGTGAGTCGTGGTCATCAACTCAACAGCATATAACAACAATATCTACTCCATGGGGAAAGATAGTCTTCTACGTGTTTTACTGCCTCTGAAAAATCCACTGGAGCCTTACCTGTCAGTTCCAACTCGGTTGTACTCAACAAAAATATTTAATAATTGCTTATTTCTTTCGCTTGACTAGGCTAACAGGCTGAGTTTTTTTCCTCACATTGTACTGAATCCATTGACTGAAAAATTTACTACTTCTATGAGTATAAGATGTTAATCTGACTTCCTAAATTCTTTGTTGCTTTTAAAGATGAATTTTTGTAGTTATAATGACACAAGTATATGGTTATAATTGGTTGTTAATTAGGCTAGTTTCTATGCTAATAAATTATTTAGATATGTTGGTGAATAACACTAATAGAGGCATGTTTTAAAAAGACAATAAAAGGCAGTAATGATTTTAGCATAATAAACTTTTACTAAATACCAATTGAAAGAATAATTAGTTTTCCATGTAGAAAAAGAATTAAGATTTAACAAAATTTTTAAGAAAAAAAAACAAGTTTAGAAAACACAAACTTAACAAAGTTTTTCATTAGCCTAAAGTAAATTGGTATGCTGTGAAAGAATTTTGTCTAGTTGAAAATTGCTTATAATCAAGGAATTTATGTATTTGATAAAGTTAAAAGATTTTAAATAAAAATATAGATTTGAAAAAAATTATATTGTTTGGTAATAAATATGGTATCATTACTAACTCTTCTCCAAATTATTTATTAGTAATATTTATGACTGTGATATTAACACATACATTTTTGTGTAATTTTTCTGTGAGTTCTTTTGACTTTGGTTATCTTGTTGCCATGTACATAAAGAGAAGAACTACATAGGTTGTAACTTACATAATTAAAGACAAGAAGAACTAAAGAAATATGGGAACGAGAACTTTTTAAAATCTAGTTTGAGAAAACACATGAACTTTATAGAGAAAGTAGAAATTTTTGAAACCTATTTAGTATAAGCCGTGCCTCCTATCTATTTCTAAATTTTGTACTACAGAATGGAATTAGCCCGACCTATTTGAACGATATAGATTTGAGCCCTTTATTAAGAATTTTATAACCTTAATAAAATCACCTAACCTGTACACTTTAATTTTGTTGTGTTATTAAAATGCAGATTTCTATTTTTCTTACATAATGTATTTGTTCTCTAAATATAAACTGGTCATTTGACAATAGCAATTTTAATTCTTGTTCTACAGATAGTCCTTAACATTGACTGTGTTTGGTTTCTAACAAACCATACTTTGACTGTCTATTTTTTTCCTCTATGTTTGTTTTAACATATATCTGTAAATTCCTATGCAGTGTTTCCAAACTCTGAAGACAAAAGTTGGATTTATGTAGATAATTCACCTGAAGTCAGAATTAACTTAAAACCAGTCTTTCAGAACAAATCTTCATTAGAAAATAGAGGCTGGAGGGAGGGATTGTATAACAATTAAAGAATTTTTCTTTTGCTTTTCAAAGGGAAGAGCGAACTGGGAGGGAGGGTTTGGCAGGGAGAAAAGTACAACAAAGAATGAATGGAAATCCAAAGTCTCCGTAAATTTTCATTAAAATTAATAATAATAATAATAATAAATATTTTTAGAAAAGAGAAATAGAGGCTGTCTATAGTACACCTTCTTTTGGTTTTGGTAAATTATATTTTAATTGTGATTTAAACAAAGGTTTAAGCCCAGAAAGATTAAGTTTTCACTCATTCATTGTTGTGCACTTTCTATCTCTTCTCCCTCCCCCAGTCTACTTTGCGATACTCCAGATTGTTGTCAACTTAAGACCTTTTTTGATATCTGTATGATACAATGAAATGTGAAAATGCATCAAAAGCTTTACAGGATTTGACAAAGATACTTTCTGTGAATGATAATATGTGACATAAGTTCAGAAGCCTGATTGACTTCTGTGTATGCTGATATTGGGAGATATTTGGAGCAAGTTGAATTTAAGCTTGACAGTGAATAAGAATACAGTTTTTACTTACACACGTAGAACTGTTGAGGGTAAGAAACTGTACAAGCCAAAGATAGTATAGAGAAACATGGGAAACTGTTAAATACAGTGTTTTTATTTAATATTTTCTCATATTAAAAATTTCTGTTAAGAGTTTGTATAGTTATTTTATAATCATTTGCTTAATCTCAAATTACAGCATTTTACATTTTAAGCCATCTCAGAAGAATGTTATTGTGATTACACAAAACCTTTTCTACTTTAGCAAATGATACATTTTGTGCTTTAAATTCTTTTACTTGATCTTTAATACAGATCTGCAAAAGAATGTATTATAGTTCTTATTTTATAAAAAAGAAACCGTTTCAGAGAAATTAATCTGTTTCCAATGGTTTATCGGATTGCATAGATAAAATTTAGCCTAAAGGAAATAAAGAAATGAAAGCTTTGAATAAACTCCCTTTCAACTTTGTTAGGTGAAAGAATTATTTCTATAAGACTGTATATTTTAAGTTGTTGTTAAATAATATCATAAGGATCTTGGAAAAAATTAAAATACATTTTAACCAGCTCAGATGCATTTAAGCATATAAAGTTTATTTATAGGAATTTGTTTCAGAGTTTGCTTTCTTGTTATTTTTTTCACCCAGCTTCTTTTGTGATGGCTGTTTATATTCATTTCTGTATTTTGATGCCATATTTAGAATTTCTCATGTATAAAATGATTATGTCATGAATTATTTTAAAATAATGTAAGAAATGTTCTGCAGGTTCTCTGTATTCCTTGAGAGTAAAACAAACATTTGTTCTTGAGGTGACTCAGAGTCATGGTGACAAAGTGTGTGTCAGAGTAGAACTGGGTTCCATAGAGTGTTTTTAGTAGTTGTGTTTTTGGATGTCTTCTGAGATACCTCTAGAAATAGAAGGACTTGAGCTTAAAGTCGTTTAATGAACTGACAAGGGTGTTAACCATTAATGCTTTCTGGTACTAACACCCAAGCGTCATCCCTTTATAATGTATTTTTACTTAAATTTTCATGTAGTGTAACTTTACTTGAATGCTGTACTTTACACTAAAATATTTTAAAATATCTTTCCTTATGTTAAATCACTGCAGGTATGAATGAAAGCTCATTTATTTCAAAGCGCCCTTCTACTTCTGAAATTAACAGTGTTAATCCAAAAAAGCCTAAACCCAGTGAAAGTGTCTCTGGAGCAAATTCCTCAGCCACATTCTCCTCGGCAGCATCTCCTTCATTGCCATCTCCTCAGGTTATGCAATCAAAAGGTAAATGTGAAATCTGACATAAGAAAAATTCATACTGTTACTACAGAAAGTTCACAAATTGTGATAAATTTTTAAAATATTATTAGTGGTAAATTAAAATAAAAAACCATTTTGGTTTCTTAATGTCCTGAATTTATTTTAGGTACAAATACCTCATCAAATCAATCTAAAAATGGAACACCTTTTCCAAGAGCATGTCCGAAGTGCAATATTCATTTCAATCTTCTGGACCCTTTGAAAAATCATATGAAGGTAATACATTTTCAAAATGTAATTAAAAATTTTGCAAATCTCTAAAAATAGAAATTTTATTTTTTTACATAAATGCTGATTTGTCCAAATGTTAATAAAAATGGTCTCATTAATGTTTTTATGTAACAGGTTAAAGAAAGCATCTATAATGATTATCTTCATTCAAGATTTTACAATTCCTTTTTAATTACCAGATTTTTATTTAAAGGAAAAGAATGTATTAATCAGAATATTTACCAGATCATGCCATTCTTCAGGCTTCTTATTAAATTTATATTACGTGTATAATCTTACCTATAACTTAAAAATCTTGCTTACCATTTCACTTAAAAGGTTTTGCTATTAGTGTATCCTTTCTGTGTAAAGATACTCCATATTGTTTTTGCTTGCTCAATATAGATAGGCAGAAAGGTGGAAAGAAGACAAATCAGTTTTTTTAATTTCTTATTTCACACAGTTATTTACCAGTATGCTAGCAATGAACAGCTGAGATTTAAAATTTAAAAACTTGATGCAAATTGTTGTTTTTTGCCATTGAGTAAGAACCAACCTGTAGCTGACCCTCGAGCAGGTTTTGAGAGACAATAAATTGCATTGTAGGTGATTATCCATTGCTTCTTCCATGGAGCATCTGGATGATTTGAACTGTGTGCCTTTGGGATTGCAGTGCAGCTTCTTACCACTAGGTCACCAGAGCTCCAAAGTGCTCCAGTGCTTATATACATTCCACCAAAAATACTGAAACACCTAATAAAATATGTGCCAAGACCATTTGATGAAAAACTTCAAAACTTTGATAAAAGAAATCAAAGATGTAATTAATGAAGAAGTCTCATGTTTATGATATTAATAGATAGACTTAATTTTATTAAGGTGCCAACTTTAATAATTCAATTTATAGACTGAACCCAACGTCAGCCAAAATCTCTGAAGTTATTTCACGTTCCTTAAGCTGATTCTAAAGTTATATTAAAAGGCGAAAGACCTAGCCTAGTATACAGTAATGAAGAACAGTTGGACAACTGAAACTATTCTATTTTGAAACTTAATATAAAGGTACAGTAATCAAAGCAATGTAATGCAGCTGTAATCAAAACAGCAATGGCAAACACATAGACACAGAATGGAATCAAGAACTCCTCAAAAATTAATCCATCTATCTATGGTCAGCTCATAATTTGACAAAGAAAGAAAAACTATCAAATGAGAAAATGACAACCTCTTCCAGTAAATGGTGCTGGCACTACTATACTTCTGTCTGCAGAAAGCCAAAGCATGGTACACACCTCTTACTATATAAAAAAATCAGCTCAAGGGGGATCAGAGACTTAGAAGTAAAGCCCAAATCATAAAGATCATAAGAGACAAAGTAGAACCAACTTTAGAAGGCCTACCTCATGGTATTAAAAGACTGACAAATACAGCCAGAGATACACAACCAGAAGAGGATTAAATTGATGAATGGGCCCTTCTAAAGATTAAATCCCTGTTGTACATCAAAAACATTTTCCAACAGAGTGAAAAGAAAACTTACTGACTGGGAAAAACATTTGGAAATACCATCTCAGACAAGAGTCTCATAAGAAAAGTTTACAGGATACTACAGGACATCCACAAGAGAAAGACTGATAACACAGTCACAAAATGGGCAAAAGACATGGAAAGACCTTTCACAAAGGAAGATATTCGGATGGCCAACAGACACATGAAGAAGTGCTCCAAATCATTGACAGTAAGAGAGATGCAAATCAAAACCACAGTAAGATACCATCTCATCCCAGTATCAGTGGCACAGTTTAACAGGACAATAAGTAATAAATGTTGGTGGGAATGTAAAATGGTATAACCACTCTGGAAGGCAGTTTGGCATTTCCTCACAAAGCTAAATCTAGAAATTCCATGTAACCCAGCTATTCCACTGCTTAGAATATACTCCAAGAAAATTAGAAATGAGAGACACCAATGTTCATAGCAGGGTTATTCACCATTGCAAGATCATGGAAGCAGCCCAAATGTCCAACTACAATTGAGTGGATTGAGAAATTCTGGTATATTCACATGATGGAATACTATGCAGCATTCAGTAGCAATGATTTTGAAAATCACTACATTACTTGGGAAGAACTGGAGTGCATTACGCTGAGAGAATTAACTCAGTCCCATAAGGATAAATACTGTGGAATACCATTATTGTAGAAATAGATAACTGGTAAAACGAGTAGGAGGATTCAAGTGTCGAAGGATAGGAGTAGAGGGGTAAGGATGGTTAGCAGGGTAATCATAGATTTGCACAATTTTATGGGTAGAGGGAGGGGTGGGTAAAAGAAATGGGAAAGAATCAGTGTGAAAAACAATGTATATGAATTTTGTAAGCAAATCAGTATAAAATAAAAATTTATTCAAAAGAAAGTAACAAAACCACACACAGTGTGATGTCAGTGAAGAAGCAAACAGATCATTTTAACAGAATAGTTGTTATTAGGTGCCATCAAGTTAAGTAGAGTATGACTCATAGTGACCCTATGAACAAAAGATCTGAACCCTGTTCTGTCCTGTGCCATCCTCACACTTCCCGACACACAACAGCCTATTGCAGCAGTCACCATGTTAATCCACCTGGTTCAGGATCTTCCTCTCCTTTTCTGACCCTCCACCCTTCCCAACATCATATCCTTCTCCAAGGAATAGCACCTTCTAGCAGCATGCTCAAACTATGTGATGGAAAGCCTCATCATTCTTGCCTCCAAAGAGCACTCTGGCCGCACCTTCTCCAAGGGGTATCTATTTGTTGTCTTGGATGTTCATTGCTTTTCTCCAACACCACAGCTCAAAGGCATCAATTCTTTTTCTGTCATCCTTTGTCGTTGTCCAGCTCTCAAATGCATAGCAAGTAATTGGTAGGACTATGGCCTGAATCAAACGCACATTAATCCTCAAACTGACATCATTACTCCTCATTAATTTGGAAGGGTCCTTGACTGTAAATTTTCCTACTGCAATGTGTCTCCTTATTTTCTAACTGTTAGTACCAAGGATGTTAATTGTGGATCCAAACAAGGTGAAGATTTTGACAGTTTCAATTACCTCTCCATCCATCATGATGCTGCCTATCGATCCAATGGTAAGAATCTTTGTTTTCCTGACATTGAGATGCAGTCATGCTTACTGGAGGCTGCATTCATTGATGTTCTGCAACAAATGCTTGAAGTCTTCACTCACAGCACGAATGTTATGTCATCTACATTATGCTGGTTGTTGGTGAGTCTTCCTCCAGTCTTGATGCCACACTCCAGAATAGAGAGCCTAGGAATAGACCGACACAAACTTGATCAGCTGATTTTGACAAGTGAACGATGGCTATACAATGAAGAAAAAACTAGTCTCTTCAACACATGGTGCTTGAAGATCCACATGCAAAAAAACCCTTAATCTCGACATGTTTCTGTGATTCTGACTTGTACTGACCCTGTAGGATTTTATTAAACTTCCCCATAGAATTTTCTAAAGTGAAGTATAGATTACCTGCTCTTTTCTCCCGAGTTACCTGCTGATAGATTCAGAACTCTAACATTTTGACTAGCAACTGAACACTTAACCATTATGCTAACAGACCTCCAAAATTGACTCAAAATAGTTCTAAATAAATCTAACTGTAAGATGTTTAGAATATGTTATTGTTGTGGACCCTCAAGTCAGAATCTAGTATACCTGACCCTCTACAGGGTAGAATGTTTTCAGAGGCGTTCAGTAACACAGGAGGAGATTGCCCATGTTTCTCTCATGGAGCAGCTGGTGGGTTTGAATTGTGGGCTTTGAGATTGCAGTGGAGCTTTTTACCACCAGGCTATAGAGGACAAATTCTTGATGATGATTTCTTTTACATAGCATGAAAAGCATAGTTCAAAAGAGGGGGGGAAAATGTTGCAATTCACCAGAATTAAAACATTGTGCAGAAGACACGGTTCAGAGAATGGGGAAAAAACTACAGAGGGAGAAGCAAAACCCCTCTGAAGAATTTGTACCAACAATATACAAAGAAGTAATAAAAATATACAAGTCAGCAAATATATATATATATATATATATATATATATATATATATATATATATATAAATATATATATATATAAATGTAGCCAAAACAAACCAGTTACAAAATAGATACAGAACTGAGCAGAAACTTCACCAAGTAAGATGCATTGATGGAAATTAAGAATGTGAAAAAATATGTTCAAATTATAAGTCACTAAAAGCAAACCTGACTGAAAATTTATTGTAACTGATGGCCATCCCATGAAGCATTAGAAAATTGGAAAATAAAGCAGCAAGAAATAACATACTTATTAGAATGTCCTAACATGTAAAATGCTGATATCAAATATTCATGAGTATATGGAGCAACAGGAATTGTTATTGCTGTTTAGAATGCAAAGTGGTAACAGTCACTTTGGAAAATTGAATGAAAGTTTTTAGAAAGCTGAACATTATGCTTACTATTTAGTCCAGTAGTTATTCTCTTCATTATTTACCTAGACAAGGTGAAAGTGAATACCCATATAAAAACTTACATATCACTGTTTTTAGCAACTTTTATTTATAATTGCTTAAAATTGGAAACAAGCAGATTATTTTCAGTAGCAGAATGGATGAAATGGTACCATACTATGGAATATTACTTAGCTTTATAAAAAAGAACTACCAAATGATGAAAAAACTTAAATCTTAAATACATACTATTCTAGTGATGTAGTCTGTAGCTGTGCTGCTAACCCAAAGGCTGTACCTCTTAGCAGTTTGAATCCACCAGCAGCTCTGAGGGAGAAGGATGGACAGTCTCCTCCATGCAATTTCTAGGCATGGAAAAACAGTGTAAAATCAGCTGTTAGTTAGTTTTGACTCAGTGGCAATTAGTTTGAGTTTTATTTTGATGAAAAAGTAGCCAATCAAAAAAGCGACATATTCTATGAATCATACTTATATGACATTCTGGAAAGCTCAGAAATATAGAGATAGTGAAGAAAGTGTTATGGTCTGTAGGGAGTTGCACTGCTAATCCAAAGCCCGTACTTCTCTGCAGGTTTCAGATTCATGAATGGCTCTGAGTGGGAAAGATTGGCAGTCTTCTTACATGCAATTTGTAGATTCAGAAACCCAGCAAAGAATTGACTATAAATTGTTTCTGACTTAGTAGCAATGAATGAGTGAATGTGATGAAGTCAGAGAATTTGACAAAGGAAAAACGAGTATATAGAGAACATTTTTCCGATAGCAAAACTCTTCTATGTAATACTGTAATAGTGAACACATAGCATTAAGCATTTCCCAAAACTCAAATCACTAAGAATGAATCTTAGGATAAACTATGGATTTTAATTACCAATAATATCTCTATAGTGGTTTATCAGTTATAACACATGTACCACAGAAATAAGAGAAACAAGGCTAGACAGGTATTCTAGGGGGGTAGGGAGTATAGAATATTCCCTTGTTGGATACAGTTAGAAGTATCTGTAGAGTTTTTCTGTAAACTTAAAACATAAAATATGTTATAAAAAGGATTGTGTACTATTTTCTTGAATATTACATGGAATCTTTAAAATGAATATATATGTTCATGCTTAGGACATGAAATTTTTTACTTACCAGTCAGATTTAGCTTTTTTTTTTTAATTTCTTTTTCTTATGTTTTGTGTGCATGATCAGTTATGGATTTCAAAAAAGCAAATCTACATCTCTCATTTACCAGTATTTTCTTTCGTATATTGTAATTTTGTCCTAAGATTGTTGTTTGAAATAAGTCTGTCCTGGAGAAAGAACAGCTGAGGTTCTCCTTACAGGCAGGAATGGTGAAAGTTGGTCTCACATAATTTAGGCATGTTGTCTCCAAGGACTAGAGAGGTGAGTCCTAGGAAGAAGACATCATTCTGGGAAAGGTGTAAGTCAGAGAAAAAGAGGAAGACGCTCAAGAGTAATTGACATAGCAACTATAAAAGTGAGCTTGAACATACTGGAGATCGTGAGGAAGATGCTGGAGAGGGCAGGATTCAGATCTGTAGTTCCTAGGGTGGTTACAGTCAACTCAGATGGCATCCAACATTCATAACTATGTTGTGAATACATTCTTGATCATTTTTACATGGAGTGTCCTTTTTTTGTTTTAATGTTAGTTCATTTTAGTCTAAATTCTACTTTGATAGCAGACTCAAACAACACTTTCTTACTACTTTTATTTCCATCACAAGTATTTTTTTCTATACCAAATGCAAACAGTATTTTTTACATGTTTGAATATGTAAAAAACATATATTCTATTGTATTTTTCCATACCAGACATTTAATTTGCTTGATAATAATGTATGGGTTTCCCCCCCTCTTTTTTTTTTTTTTTTTTAAAAACACCTAAAGTTTATTAGATGACAGCACACACAGGAGACGCAATTAATTAGTCGAGGAGCCTACTGTCCGTTCCCAAAGGGATCATCCTAAGAATTGAGACCCAAGAGGCGAACCCCGGCAAAGGCCTGGTCTGCCGCTGTGTCGCTCGCGGTTAAAAGGGCCGCCTGCAGCGGGCTGGGGCCCCAGTTATGCGCAAACTCATGCTCTTGCGCAGCAGCATAATCCCCCCTCTTTTATTGGTTTGTATACAAAATATACGTTGTGTTTTACTTTTTCCTTCTTTTACATTGTTTCATACATGCATTCCTATAGGAAACAGTATTATTTTTACTTGCATAGGATGTTGTTGTTGTTATGTGCCCTGGAGTCTCTTGCGACTCATAGTGACCCTATGCACAGCATCCCTAAACTCTGCTCTGTCCTGTGCCAGTTGCACAGTCTCTGATACACCCATCCTGATTACCCTAATCACTGACTCAATCCACCTCATAGAGGGCCCATCGAGTCCCTTGCGACTCATAGCGACCCTGTGTACAACATCCCTAAACTCTGCTCTGTCCTGTGCCAGTCACACTCTCTGATACACCCATCCTCATTATCCCAATCACTGAATCAATCCACCTTATAGGGGGCCTTCCCCTTCTGCGCTGTCCCTCCACCCTACCAAGCATGATGTCCCTCTCCAAGGACCTGTCCCTCCTTGGAACATGTCCAAAGTATGTTAGATGGAGCCTCAGAATCCTTGCCTCCAAGGAGCAGCCCGGTTTCACCCTTTCCAGGATGAATCTGTTTGTTTTCCCAGCAGTCCATGGTACCCTCAATACTCTTCTCCAGCACCACAGCTCAAAGGCATCAATTCTCCTTAGTCATTGTCCAACTCTCTGATGCATAACAAGTGATAGCAAAGACCATGGCCTGTTTCAAACACACCTTAGTCTCCAAAGAGACACCATTGCTCTTCAGTACTTTGGAGAGGTCCCTAACAGCAAACTTTCCCATGGCAATACGTCTTCTAATTTCCTGGCTGCTGGGGCCAAGAGTGTTGACTGTGGAGCCAAGCAAACATAGAATAGTCCTTTTATTTTAAACCTTCCTGAATCACTTTATTTAGGAACACTTCTTGCTTTCATCAAAGTTGATTTTTCCTTTGTGATTCAGTATGGAAATCTTTTCTCCCTCAAATAATTTACTTAAACTTACTTATTTCATTGATATGATAAAGTCATTTGATCTTGATTTTATCACAATTTTTAGTTACCATATTTTTTGAAAAGCCTTGTTCTATTATTATTTGTGTAGGTGTGCCTTAGAATTTTAGGAAAACCATGGTTTTTGCTTATGTAATTATTTGTATAATTATAATGTTATATAGTTCCAATAGTTTCATTCCTTTGGTCATTATAGTTCTTTATTTTAATACTGATTAAAAATAACTTTACCTTCTTGTTGTTGTTGTTATATGCCATAGAGTCACCTGTGACTCATAATGACCCTATGTGCAACAGCCCTAAACCCTGCTCTATTCTGTGCCAATCTCACTGTCTCTGACACACCTAAGCTCGTTACCCAGTTACTGAATCAGTCTTCCTCATAGAGGGTCTTCTCCTGCGCTGTCACTCCACCCTCCCAAGCCTGACATCCCTCCTCAAGGATTGGTCCATCCTTGAAACATGTCCGAAGTATGTCAGATGAAGCTTCAGAATCCTTGCCTCCAATTAGAAGCCTGGTTTAACCCTCTCTAGGGTTAGGACAAACCTGTTTGTTTCCTTAGCAGTCCATAGTATATTCGGTACTGTTCTTTAGCACCACAGCTCAAAGTCATCAATTCTCCTATCATCCCTAGTCACTATGCAGCTCTTCTCATGTATAGCAAGTGATTGCAAAGACCATGAACTGTATCAGGCGCACCTTTGTCTCCAGAGTTACATCATTGTTCTTCAGTACTTTGGAGAGGTCAGACTTTCCCATCCCAATGTATCTCTTGAACTTTACCTTAACGAATTTATAATTCATTTCTGCCTTCTTTGTTACCTAATTTTAGTTCATATTTGGATAGGACTTTTGTTTTTTTTGTTTTGTTTTTTGGTTTTTAGGACTTTTTGTATTTTTAAAAATACTCATTCATTTGGTACCTCTAAAAAATAATCCTTAATATATGAACTTCTCAACCACGTAATCTTTTTTTTAAATGCAAACTACTATTTTTAAAACTTTTACAAAAACCGTAAACCTACATAGAAAACAAAATTTCCGTATGTTGTACAAGAGTGACTGTGAATCAGAGTCAACTTGTCAGCACCTAAATTTCAGTGACCCTTATATAATAATTTTCTTTAAGTTACTTTCTTGGTCAGTTTTTCTGTTGAATACTTTTTCTCCCTTAATAAATTTCCATGCTAGTTCATTCTGTTTTGTTGTCTATTCCTAGTTGTCATTGATTTATCATTTAGCTCTTTTAAAAGAATCTGGACTATTCAAATATTTCAGCTAAAGTATTTAATACAATATGTAATTAAATAGTACTGTGAAACCTTTTTGTTTTTAGAATATAATCTCCAGAAATATCTAAAATGTGCCAACTTAGGCATTTCTAGAGAATATGGAATATACTTTGCATAATATGCCTCTGTACATTGCTTATGTCAAAGATAGAAAATCAAATCCCAGATACGGTTCAGAATAACTTGTATCATACCTAGTAACCATGAAACCATGTATAACCCTTTCATTACGTTTGATAAATTTAAATACCGTTTTATGATTTTAACCTCTGAAGTGTTTTGGAGTCGTGTGTCTTCCCCCCCTCCCCCAATGTATCCATGTATAGGATGTCTGGCATTGAGCTAGAGGGAGTTGGGTATCTGAGTAAAAGAGAAAGAAGTCCATTGACTTTATATTGCTGTATTGCTGTGTTGAGAGGTTATTGTATCAAGTTTTACATCCTTGAGGAATGTTTGTATAAAACTTTTGTCTACAGAAAGATGAGGCTTATATGTATGTTTATTGTTTTCTGTGTGTTATTGGAACTGTGCAGTAGTTGAGATTAGGCAGGATTCAAGTGAATAAGTTTATTTTCAGGCACCATACAGTTTGAGCATGTGTCCTTGAGTTTATGACTATACACACACACACACCCCTTACATGTTTTTTGCTGGTTTCTTCTTAATAATTTTATACCAAAGAATATAGAAGATATCACACGCATAGGAAGACTGGATTGTGTTATCATAGTCATTGACAGTATGCAATTCAATATACTCTGTCATATGGTGGCATTAAATGCTGTATTTCTTTATTGCTTTTAGTATTGTTAACAGTTTTACAATGTGACATTTTAACAACAGGGCAGATGTGATGAGTTAACTGTCCTTCGGAGTCATTCACTTTAAGTATCTTTCTGTGGGCCTGGAAATCCAAAGAAAAGGACAACCTTTGTTCCTTGTCAGAAACAAGTTAGAAATCATCATAATGCCCAAAATATCAGGCTCTGACAGACTGGAAACCATTTACCTAAGAAGGGAGCCAGAAGGTAAAGAGAAGGAAGCACTAAAAAGAAGCAGACTTGACAACAATTAATGTAGTGCAGGGTGCCTTATGTGTTACCTTATATTTTGAGAAGTTTCACTTAAAGTAATACAATTGTTAAGATAAAAGAAGTTTCTTCCATGCTTCATGCCACCTTTCCTGTCACCAGAATCCATAAGGCCCTATGTGTACCAAATAATACCTAGTTCCTTTATAAGTATATGAATGCTCTCCTATTGCTGCCATCATTATATATCAAAGTAGATTTTTTCCAAAGTAGATCTTAAAATAATATTTTTGACAGTAAATATGATGTTCCTTCTCAGTTTGCCATACATAACAGATTATGTGGTTATCCATCTTAGATTGACCAATAGCAGTCATTTCAACTCACTAATACCAGGAGTAAATTCCAAAGATACATAATATATAATGTTCCATTTCATTTTTTACAACTTCTAATTCTCCTAGATTTATATTTTGCAAGTTACACATTCTGATAATTATTGAATATTTGCCACTGTTTCTTCTCATTTTGAATTGTGCTACATAAGCTGAGGAAGCTGTCAAAGCCTGCTCTCCATCCACATAATTAATACCCACTCTACTAGGGGAAGTAGCTCATCCACAGTGATATGTTGAGTGCCTTTCTGCCTTAGGGGCTTATTTGCTGGCTTATATCTGACTGTTTTTGGTATTCGTGTTTTCACTGATAAATTACTTAAGAAGTGGACTACCAACCATGTTTCCTAATATGGTTTAGTCTGGAAGCCCTTCTGAAATCTGCCTACTGTGACCCTGTTGGTGATTCCAACATTAAATCAATATTGTTAGCAACCACAGAATGACAAACTGATATTGTTAGATTCTTCAACTCATAGCAACTTGTATAAAACATATTTAAACCTTGCCCAATCCTACAGCATCCTTAGAACTGCATTGTGCTCAAGTTCATTGTAGTCACTGCATCAGTCTGTCTTGTTGAGTATTCCTTTCCTCCAGCCCTTCTCCTTTCTAAAGTATGTTGTCCTCTTCCAGTAACTGACCTGTCCAGATATTAATGATATTCTTCACTTGTTTCCACGTGCCATTGAATCGTCTTTATTTGGATTAGGCACAAATATGACAATTCTGTTAATTGGTCAGAAAATTGAAGAAAAGAAGTTCATCACCATCATTTTGCTACATTGACAGACTGTCTTTTGTGTTCATTCCAAAGAAAGGTTATCCAGCAGGATGTGGACTTTAACAAATAATGTCACTAATATCACATGTAAATAAAATTTTGCAGTTGTTGTTAATTGCTGCTGAGTAGAACAACCCTATGAACAATAGGCTTAAAGCCCTTCCACAACCATCACCGTTTATCAAAGTTTACAGAGTTTCTAGGGCATGCTATTTAGAAAGTGGAACCCATTCCTGCTTCCAATTTTACAGAAGATAGTTAAAAAATTATTACAATAGTTCATCCATAAGGAACTGCCAGAAATCCAAGCTTGGTTCAGAAAAGGACATAGAATGAGAAATATTGTTGCTGAAATGGGATGAATCTTGCCTGAAAGCAAAGACTGCCAGAAAGATGTTTATTTGTTTTTTTGGCTATATAGAGGCATTTATCTCTCTGGAGTGTAACAAATTATGAATAACATTGTGAAGAATGGAAATTCCAGAACACTCATTTGTGTTTATGCAGAACCTGTACATAGACAAAGAGGGAGTCTTTTCAACCATAAAAATGAAATTGATAGCAGAGTTTAAATTCAGGAAAAATATGCATCAGGATTTTATCATTTTACCATACTAGTCTGATGAGCACATATTTCAAGAAGCTAGACTGTATGAAGAAGGACACGCCATCAGGTTTATAGGTAGACTCATTAACAGTCTGTGATGAATATATAACAGTCTGCAGTTGACCTACTTTGCTTGCTAAAAGTGAGTAGTACTTATGCACTTATTGATGAAGAACAGAATACAGCCCTCAGTATGGATTATTCCTCAGCATAGAACAAAAAAATCCTCATAGCTGGACCAAGAAGCAACATCTTGAAAAGCAGAGAAAAGAGTGTCAAAAATTTCATTGTATTTGGATTCCTGATCACCCATAGAAGGCAGCAGTCAAGAAAATCAAACAACATATTCTTTTTAAGGTGTTAAAAAGCTAAATATCATTCTGAGGGTGAAGATGAACCTGATTGTAGCCTTGATATTTTCAGTAGATGTATTCATATAAAAGCTAAACAGTGGGTAAAGGAGATGGAAAAAGAATGCCATTTTAGAATTATACTTTGTGGATGAAGGATATAAAGAAGAGTGAACAAATCTGTTTTGTTTTTTTATTTCTTTTTTTTTAATAATTTTAATGAACATTTACAGAGAATTTGGATTTCCATTCATTCATTGCTGCACTTCTCTACCCGCCCAGCCCTCTCCTCCTGCCCTCCAGCCCTCTTTTCTCTTTCAAAAGTAAAAGAAAGACTCCCTCCCTGGTACACAATCCCCCCACTATGCAACCTTAATTGTGGACTCTTGTGATAACCATAATACCCTATCATACATTGCTTTTAAATTATTCAGTCCCTCATCTGTTTCAGTGCAGTATACACAATTTATCCAGTTTTTCTCAGTCTTACTCCCACCCTGATATCAGTCCCATTTTACAGCAGTGGCACCT
>NW_006399895.1:7155691-7180958 GCF_000299155.1 Elephantulus edwardii
TCTCTATTTGCAACTTTTTGAGAAAGCGCCATACCGCCTTCAACAGTGGTTGCACCATTTTACATTCCACCAACAGTGAATAAGGGTTCCAGTTTCTCCACAACCTCATCAGCATTTGTTGTTTGCTGTTCTATTACATTTTGCTCTTCTGACTGGGTTGAGATGATATCTCATAGTTGTTTTGATTTGCATCTCTTAGAGCTAGGGATTTTGAACATCTTTTCATGTGCTTGATGGCCATCTGAATGTCTTCTTTGGTGAAGTGTCTGTTCAATATCCTGTGCCCATTTTTTGATTGGATTATTTACCTTTATCTTGTTGTGGTGCTCAAGTATTTTATAAATTCTAGTATTAAGCCCCTTATCTGACATGTCATTACCAAACACTTTTTCCCAGTCTGTGGCTTCCCTTTTCACCTTGTTGGAGAAGTTTATGGATGTGCATAGGGATCTGATTCTTAGAAGGTCCCGTTCATCTATCTTATCTTCTCTTGGTTGTAGATTTTTCAGGATACTTGGAAGACTCTTTATGTTGTGGATTAGTACTACTAGAGTTCTTCCAAGCTTTTCTTTAATGAAGTTTATAGTCCTTGGTTTTAATCCTAGATCCATGATCCACCTTGAGTTGGTTTGACAAATCTGTTTTGTCATAGGTAAAGCCAGAATGCTCCTTAGAAACTTGGATGGAGAGAGACTTTCCCCATAAATTTTGGAACTATTGCCAGGAATAGTCAGTCCCTCTAGGAGAATATCTTGCTTGGTAAAGTAGAGGGTTAGTGATTAAGGAGAAAATCTCTATAAAAAAGAAATTATAGCAGTGAACTCAAATATAGCAGTGATTGTGAGGATGTCACAGGAACCATCTGTTTTGTTCTGTTGCACATAGGGACACTATGAGTCAAACAGGCACTATAGCATCCAACAACAAAAATATCTTAAGTGGCAAAATTAGAAACACTGAGTGATTAAACATGTAGTTTATTAGTGAAGAACTATATTTCAAAATTTAATAAAAATTGATTTGGTACTGAAGCAATATTGGACACATAAGGTTATATATATTTCTAACTAGATGGCCTATTCCATGTTATATAACTTTTGTACATGGTATTTTTCCACATTGTTTGAAGGCTTCTCTATAGAGAGATGTGAAGTAATTTTTCTCTGCAAATGATGCTGTGAATATGACTCTACCATTTGTCAATTTGTCTTACTGTGTTGACTTCTGTGTTGCTAGTGGATTTGAACTCTGCCCTTTAGAGGAGGTAAAGTGAAAAGATGATGAATGAAAGATTTCAAAGGGTGTCTCAGGAAAACACAATAAAGCATTACAATAAAATGTGTAAGATCAAGTTAAAAATCCAAAGAAAAGAACACCTCAGCATTTCTCAAGTTGAAAGAACAAATTTAAGATCCAGTGCTGATTGATTCTATAGGTAAAATAGTGAATGACACAGAGGATCAAAAAAAGATCAAAACACTACACAGAGTCATTCTACTAAAAAGAATGGATTGGTGTTCAGTTATTTCAGAAGGTCGTAGATAATCACAGGTACTGAAGAAAGAAATCCAATTGTACTGAAAGCATTGGCAAAAAAATGAGCTAGGATATGACATAATACTAATTAAGGTGTTTCAAACAGTTGCAACCCTGGGCATGTTATTCTTCTAAGCCAAGAAAAATCATCTAACAGCATTTGGAAATTACTGAACAATATCACCTACAATTAAAATTTTATTAAAGACTATTAAAAATGATTTTGTTGTTGTATACTGTCGAATTGGAACCAACCCATAGCTGACCTTCTGGTGGGTTTTCAGAGGCAGGAGAGGAGATTGCCCATCCTTCTCCTGCAGAGTGGCTGCTGACTTCCAACTGCCTTCCTTCAGGATTGCAGCACAGTTTCTTTCCACCAGGCTGCCTTAATATAAATAGTTAACCAGAAATTCAAAGTTGAACATGGCAGATGAAGGGAAGCAAGAGCTCTCATTTTCTTATGTCATATGAGCCTCAGAGGAAAGCAGAGAATGCCAGAATGATTTTTATTTTTTACTTTTATTTTTTTACATTGACTGTGCAGAGACATTCAGCTATGTGGATCATGGCACAAAGGTTACAAGTGTAGTGTATTTTTCAGTGCTCTGACAGTGGTTTGAGAAAATGAAAGGTGTTTTACTTAGCCCAGCTTTTAGTTTAAAAAAAGCCAAAGACTTAAGATTGTAATACAAAAAAGCATATTGGGATTAGCATGGAGTAATTGTTTCTAAATCCTCTTTTTTATTTTAAAAGTCATGTTCACCTTTTTTAAATTCTAAGTTTAGTGCCATTCAGACTTTTACTGATAACTTCTCATTGTTATCATTCTAGTTGCCTAGTTGTAACTATTTTGCACTATCATTGTCTGGTCGTAAAAGAATAAAATGTTGCTTACTGCTATTTCTTTTAAGTCATCACTGTTCTGGCATTAGCCAATGCCATGGTGAGATCCTACCTTCTCATTGCTAATTAAAGTAAAAATTTTAACTGCTCCTCAAAAAGTCATGTTCAACATTGGGAAGAATGAGGACCCCTAGAATACTTCATTTTACCTTAGGCCAAGAAACAGTCCTTTGAAAAGAACAAGGTACAGGAAAAATGGAATTTAGGATTATATCCTTTCACCATACCTGTTCAGTCTATATGCTGAGCAAAAAATCCAACTAGATGGACTACATGAACAATAAAAGGGCATCAGGACTAGAGGAAGACGCTTCAAAGACTTTTGCTATGTGACATACTCTTACTTGCTAATTCCACAAATACTTGAAGCACTCATTGATGAAGCCTACAACTTTATATAGGGGTTTTACCTCAGCCTAAAAAAAAATTTTTTTTTCACATCTGGATTTTTCTTTCACTTTTTTCCTTTTGTGGATTCAGACTTTACAAGTGAAAATAATGTTAAGGCAACCTTGAAAGGACTATTACAAGTGTGTTTGTATCAGAGCAGACTTGTGCAAGATAAAGTTTCACTAATTAGCTAGAATATTATATGTGGCAGAGTAGATTTACAAAAACACCCAACTTGTTAAAAAGGAATAGAATTTATGTTTTCAAACTTCTCTTCGGTTGCTACTAATTTATTAAATTACACATTTAGAAAGAGTTTAATTTACAAAAGAATTACTTGAGTGACGTGTTAAAATAAATTTCTAGGCCCTACTGTAGATATATTGGTCTGCAGTGGGGTCTAGGAATTTGCTATTTAACAAGCACTTTGGTTTTTTCTATTGCAGGTCTTCTTTGTCTTGTTTAGTCTTAACACTAATCTAGTAAAATCCTACAATGGAAAATTAATTGTATTTTCTTGGTGGTTGTATTTTTTTTTTTTAATATGAAAGTCTTTCACATGAGAGCCAATTCTTGTGAAATCTTAATTTGAAAAAGACAGGTTCCCTTTCAAATGTTTAAACATTCTAAATTTTAAAATGTATCTATTTACATTTTCAAGATGATTTTTTTTCCCTCATGCATTTTCTAGCACCTTGAGGCTAAAGAATGTCAGGTTAGCTTTGTGTAAAGTCCACTTTCCACTAGACTTTCTGAAACATTGAACTTTTGTTGATAATTAAAGTTGTACATACTGGCATATGAAACTACGTTTCCTTTCTGTATCTTGACACACTATGAAATGATTTTTGGCTAAGGAATAAAATTTTAAGTATTTTCATCTGGAAAGGTAACTTGCAAGGAAAAAGTTACTACATCTGTAGTCAGTCCTGGTTTCAGCTTTTTTTAAACATTTATTTAAAAGTTTTTGTGTGTGTACATTAAGATGACAAATACATGGGTTTGACTTTTATAGATTATATATATAAATATCTTTCACCACAACTTTTTGGGTGAATATTTTTCCAGATATAATACCAAACATAGTTTTACATGATCTGGCCTTAGTTGGAAATACTGAATCATTTTTCGTATTTCACTTTTTTCAAAAAGATAAATAAGACATCTATTTTTTTTTCTCTTTCAGTATTGTTGTCCAGACATGATAAATAACTTTTTGGGACTGGCTAATACAGAATTTTCAAGTACAACAAATACAAATAACACTATTGAATCAGAGAAAGGAAAATTGATTATGTTAGTTAATGACTTTTATTATGGAAAACATGAAGGAGATGCCCAGGAAGAACAGAAGACTCATACAACCTTTAAATGCTTCAGTTGCTTGAAAATTCTTAAAAATAATATTAGGTATGTAAATACTTATTTTTATTTCTATTTGAAAGTTAGAATGCTATAGATAAAAATGTAACTTTAATTTGCATTTTTTGGTGCCATCTAGGTAAATAGTTCTTGATGCATTTTTCTTTCCTTAGGTAGGGCACGGATGGATGGATGGATGGATGGATGGATGAATGGATGGATGGATGGATGGAAAGATGGATAGATAGAGATATGGATATGTATGTGTGTATGCATTTATATATCTGTATACATTGATGGAGGTGCACACACACATACACACACACACACTGATAGCACACAGTGTACATTTATATTTTCTCTTAGTAACTAGCATTTGTAAGTTAGCATTAGTCACCTATAGATTACTTGGGGCTCAACTTTTATTTTATTTTCCTGGAAGTTATTGTGATACTGATAATACACCATCTCATATAAACTTCTTTAACAGTTGTGAATACTGTATTTTGAGTAGTGTTCTGTGTTTTCAAAGTTCTACATATGCTATTTTATATGTCTTATATTTCTTTATCTCCTGTGAGTAGGCATTTACTTGATGAGAATAGATTTTTGTCAAATCTTAGTAACTGTCAATAGCAAGTGATAGCAGTAGACTAACGGAAGGGAAATGGAACTTCAAATAGTAGTACACTGCTGTATAACAGTGAAATAATATTATAATAGAACTATATGCTGATTTTTTATATTCTTAAAATTATAATAGTAAAATATAAAGCACATCAGAAAACTGCATTAAAATACATCAAAAAGTATTGCATTGATTTACGTCCTTGCTATACTTAAGTGTCATACATGTGAATTTGGAAGTAACTTCAGCAATAGTTTGGTTTCTTTTTTTCTTTGAGATTAGCTCATTTCATATTAAACATACGAAGATAAAATTTCCTTTTTTGGCTATTATTTCAGAATACTCTTTACATATGTATTTCTAGAGTATAAGAATATCTAGACATTGTAAGCATTGGTAACGTCTTAAAAATGAACATTTATTTTAAAGATTGATTATTTAATCAATGTAACCTTAATGGTAACCACTAGATAACCAAAGAAATTACATATGTTAAATAATATATTTCCTTCACAGTAAAAATAAGATGATAAATTGATGTTTTATAACCTGGTAAGAGATGGATATTTTAAGGTTCATACTGTGCCTTACCAACATAAAAGTAGTCCCTTGGATACAAACAGGATCTGTTCCTAAGTGTATCTGTAAGTTGATTTTGCAGATAAATTGGATTGTTGTATAAGACTCTTTCTTTATCCTTATTTTAGTGCAAGAAAATGTTTGAAGCAATGATATAAAATTTGCCTGTGCAGCAAGTGAAGATTATTTTGATTTAAAAAATGTGTTACAAGTAGGAGTTGGTTCAGTTATTTTCAAAGTAAGGGCAAATTTACAGAATAGTTTTAAGGGGCAAGTTTGAGTTGTCTGGCAGTCATAACCTGGGAACTTACTGTATTGTGGTATAGCAGGAATTTTTCTACAGTGATTGTCACTAAAATTAAGCTTATTTTATTTTATGAATACTTGCAAGATACTTGTTTGTTTCCCTTCCTAGTTTTCATCTACTGGCTTAAGGAGTATGAGCTAATTAATGGCAGTTTTTATAATAGTTGAGAGAAAGCTGGTTGGCAGAGATTATTTCATATAGGCATATCTTAAATTTCATTTATTTCCAAAAATATCAGCCATTGAAAACCCGATAAGGCACAGTTCTGTTCTAACAACACACAAAATTATTGTGTGCTGAAAGCACTTCAGTAGCTGGTAGAATTTTCTTTACATTTTTATAAAGTTTGTATTAAAACAGTGGGAGGGTAACAACAAAAAAACCAACAAAATTTCAGGGTGAGCTATCTATAACCAGTTCTAAAGAGATGGAGAGTAGATGAAAAAAAAAGTTATTACAAGCTTCAAGGAAATTAATATTGAAGATGCTATTTGGTTGAAAGATTATTTTTTTTAAGAACTCAGAGGTAATTGTTAGTAGCTGATCTAGTTTAAAAATTATTTGATGGAGTAACTTAACTCTCACATTCAGCAAAGTGCTTTAGTAAGCACTTTTAAATAGATATTCTTATTTATATTGTACTCTCTGCCATTGAAGGTCATAGGTCTTTTCATAATCAGCCTTTTAGGGAAGCTGAAATAGCATAATGTAAAACTGAAAAATGACCATTGCTTGCAAAGGACATAGTCTACGACTTAAAATGAATAGTCTGTGCCAACAGTAAACCAGTATCATTAAATAAAACAAAAAGTTCATGTACTTGTAGGCATTAAAATTGCTATTACATGCATTTAGAAACCAAGCTACAAGTAAAAATACCAGTAATTTTTCTTTTAAGCAATGGGAACCGATTGTGTATCTTCAAGGCCTTAAAAATTTCTTGCATGTAGCTGCTTTTTGTTAGAGAATTTTCCAGTGCTTTAAAATGTAAGTAGTTTAAAATATAAGTAGTTTAAAATTTCATGTGTGGAAAAGAGACATGCTGTTTATTTGTAACTCCAATATTTTTAAAAAATAATACATAATAAGGATTAAGAGCCAGAGCAAATAAGCTATATTTTAGATTAATTACTTTTAAAACAAAGATGAAAAGATAATTACTCTATAATGGAAATTATTATATAAAATACATACTTTTGTAGAGAGTTTTGACTCTATAGGATTTGAGCAATAAAACTGTATTCTTTTAGATTTAGGTTAACATACTTACATGTAATAATGTTTTTTTAAATCTGAAGTTTTGCACCTGTTGACAATCATTTATAGGTTTATGAACCACATGAAACACCATTTGGAACTTGAGAAGCAGAGCAGTGAGAGCTGGGAAAACCACACCACCTGCCAGCACTGCTACCGTCAGTTTCCCACACCTTTTCAGCTGCAGTGTCACATCGAAAGCACTCATACTCCCCATGAATTTTCTAGTAAGTTACAGATGATTTAAAATATTGAGTATTAATGATTTTGATAATCTCAGTGGAGGGAAAACTTAAGAGCTCTAACAGAAAAATAACAAAGATTTTGGAATTAGAAGGCAAATAGAAATAGTTAAATTTTAACTTAAATGCATTTAAAAAGTAGTATTACAGACATTGTCCAGGTTAAAAATATCTAATTACATACATTTTACAACTCATAGTTATGTATCAGCCTTCAACTATATGAAGCTTTTTATATTAAAATTTTGAGGTATGTGATGGTTCACAGTAACTAATTGGTGCTACTTTGCCTCCTGAATCAGATATTTATGTATGTGTATTTAAAAGTATTTAATGCTTGTTATGTATGGAAAGATACACTATGTCCTATATACAGAGACAAACATTAGATTAACATTAGTTAAGAATGGTACCTCTTCGGACTTAATGTACAAAAGCAATTTATAAAGAGATTTAGGAGTGGAATTCATACATAATCTGAGAATTATCTGTTACTGAGAGTCTGTCTTGTAAATATTCCTTTAGTGGAAACTGCCTAACTCATGGATTATATGCAGTTAACTGAATTAGAAATTTCAGATTCTATTGTTTTCAAATGTAAAACCTCTCATGTTAACATCAATAAGAAAAATAACAAAAGTAGTTAAAATTATAAATTTTAGAGATAGCTTGGTTTCTAATTTCAGTTCTTTATTTTATCACAGCTTTCTTGGAAAAATAACATAAAATTTAAATAATAGGGTAATAATAGTAGTACCTTCCTTGCAGTGTCTTTATGACTATTAACTGATTAATGTCAGTAAAGTGCTTAGAACTATGCTTAGGGCAGATTTAACTATATACCTGTTAACCATACCTAATGCTGTTTATAGTATTTCTCTTGTTGATAATGGATCTTTTAAATAGATACATCTTAAAATACTGTAATGTCTTTGTCCTCCCACTTTTAGCCATTTGTAAAATCTGTGAATTATCATTTGAAACAGAACATGTTCTTTTACAACATATGAAGGACAATCACAAACCTGGTGAAATGCCATATATTTGCCAGGTATGCACATATTTCATTGTAGTTAAGTGTTATGATTTGTTATTGTGGTTATGAAATATAAACTTGTTAGGTGAAGAATTAGTAATTGTTGTTTTGTTTTCTTTAGGTGAAGATAATAATTATTTTCTGCTTTGGGTGCCATTTGGTTTCTGTTTGGAGCAACTAATAAACCCTGTAATGCAGTGGCACCCAGAGATGATAGATAAATGACTGGATATGGCTGTGTGATAATAAGCTAATGTTGTTGTTAAGTGCTGTCGAGTCGCTTGCACGTCATAGCGACCCTATGTACAACAGCCCTAAACTCTGCTCTGTCCTGTGCCAGTCGCACTGTCTCTGATACACCCATCCGATTACCCCAGTCACTGAATCAGTCCACCTCATAGAGGGCCTTCCTTCCTCTCCTGTGCTGTCGCTCCACCCTACCAAGCATGATGTCGCTCTCCAAGGACTGGTCCCTCCTTACAACATGTCCAAAGTATGTTAGACGGAGCCTCAGAATCCTTGCCTCCAGGGAGCCACCCAGTTTTAACCCTTTCCAGGATGAATCTGTTTGTTTTCCTAGCAGTCCATGGTATTCTCAATACTCTTCTCCAGCACCACAGCTCAAAGGCATCAATTCTCCTTCTATCCTCCTTGGTCATTGTCCAACTCTCTGATGCATAACAAGTGATAGCAAAGACCATCGCCTGTATCAGACACACCTTAGTCTCCAGAGAGACACCATTACTCTTCAGTACTTTGGAGAGGTCCCTAATAGCAGACTTTCCCATCTAATAATGACACTAAAATTTTAATTTGGTATTTCATGAAATATTAGGGGTTTTTTAACTGTTTAAATAAAATTGATTTCTAAAGTTACTAAAACTAAAGTGCCTCTTGTAAATAATTTGTTAGTGGAACTCTCCTGTCTTAATTCATGGCTTGTTTACGTGTTTGGCTGTAGGTTGTATTTGGTTCACAGGTTGGTTGTTGACCTCTGAATTAGACAGAAGTTCTGTCAGCTAAAGACAAATATATCTTACAATATAGGGAAGAGTGCTGGTATATCAGGGAAATATTGTGGTTGTTGTTGTTGATTGCCGTTGAGTTGAGCACAACTTACTGTAACCCCATGAACAAAAGGCCCTTCCAAACCATCACCATTTATCAAAGTTCACAGAGTTTCCAGAGGCATGCTTTTTAGGAAATGAATGCCAAGTGCCATCAAATAGGACTTATAGCGACCCTATGAACAATAGATCTGAACTCTATTCTATTCCTTGCCATCCTCATCATCTTGACACTTGAGCCAATTTCTGCAGTCACTGTGTAAAACCATTTTATTGATGGTCTTCTCTTTTTCTGACCCTCTATCTTTCCAAGCATGATGTTCCTTACCAAGGAAGAGCCTCTCCTAGCAACACAAAGTATAAGACGTATTCTGGATTCACAGTCTCCAAGACATATCTTTTTGTTCTTTTGACAGTCCATGGACTATTCAGTACTCTTCTCCAACATTACAGTTCAAAGGCATTAATAAATCTTCTGTCATCCTTATTGTTCTTGTTAAGTACTGGCAAGTTAGTTTCTGTGCATAATGACCTAAGTGCAGTAGAACAAAATAGTGTTCTATCTTACATGGTCCTCATAATTCTTACTGTGTTTGAGTACATTGTTAGGTTTGGGGTTTTTTTTTTTTAAAGTTTTTTATCATTTTTGTGTGTGTACTCTCAAATCTAACTGGTACAGAAGGAGATTGTCCCTCCTTCTCCAGCAGAGCATCTGGTGGATTCGAACCGCGCACCTCTGGGATTGTTCAGTACATTGTTGTAGCCACTGTCTTAGTCCATCTTATCTTTTTGTTGACTTTGACATTACTAATCATGATGTTCTTTCCTGAGGACTGATCTTTGATTACATGTCCAAGTAAGATGAAATCTCGTCCTTGCTCCTAGGAGCATTCTGTGAGTAATCTTTCCAGGATAGATTTGTTCTAGTAGGCCATGATGGTATATTTAGTATTCCTTGCTAGTTTAAATGCATCAATATTTTTCAGTCTTCCTTATTGATTGTGTGACTTATTTATGTATTACAAGGCAGTTGAAGATGTCATGGTTTGGCTCAGGTGTAGATTTGAAGGTGGTATCCTTGCTTTTTAATTCTTTGAAGAGTTTTTTGTAGCAATTTGCCTCCTGCACCATAGCATTTTAATTCTTTTTTTTTTTAACTTTTCTACTAGTTTACTGAAAAATTTGAATACATTGTTTTCAAGAACATTTTTTTTTCAATTTCCCTCATTCATCCCCCCCACCCAACAAATTGTACAACCCCATTATTAATCCCCCCCACCCTTGCACATCAGTAGCATTTAATTTCTTGACTGATGCTTCCATGGGTATTATTCGTGGACCCAAGTAAAATGGAATGTTTTACAACTTCAGTCTTTATCTTTCCTTTTGTCATGCTGCTCCTTATGGGCCTATTGTGAAGATTTTTGTTTTCTTTAAGGTATAATTCAGACTGAAGGTTATAGTTTGATCTTCCTCAGCAGATGCTTCAAGTCTTCTTCACTTTGAGAAAGTAAGGTTGTGTGATTTTGTATGTCTCAGAATGTTAATGAACCTTCCTCCATTCCTACCACTATGTTTTTTTATAAAGCTCAGATTTTCAGGTTTTTGCCTTTTGTACAGGTTGAATAAGTACAGTAAAAGGATAAAATCTTGACATATGTACACTTTCCCTTATGTGTACCATACAGTTTCTCTTTGTTCATATGACTGCTGTCTTGGTCAATATAGAGATATCATACAGGCACAATAAAGTGTTCTGGAATTCCCATTATTCACAATATTATCCATAATATTATCCACAGTTTGTGGTCATTCACACAGTCACATGCCTCTTTTAGGCATTTAAATAATTTGTTTAGGCAACTAAACAAAGATAAATACCTTTCTGGTATTCCCTTCATTAACCAAGATCTGTCTTACATCATCAGTGATAACCTTCATTTCGTGTCCTCTGCTGAGTCTGTCTTGAAATTCTGGGATCCTCTTGCTGTTGAACTGCTAGGCATGTCTGCATTATCTTCAGCATAATTTTATTTGTGAATTAAATTGTTTGACAATGTCTGCATATAGATCTTTTCCAGTCTGTTGGCCAGGTAACTCATCCGAATTTTATGGTATAAACTAATGAGCGCTTCCAGTATTAGATCATTCTGATGAAATATTGCAATTGATATTTCCATCCTTCATGGAGGCTTATTTTTTTTCCCTAGTACCCTCAGGAACTTCTACCCTTCAGTACCATTTTTTCTTGATCATATACTGCCTTCTGAGATGGCTGATTGAGCAGTTCTTTCTGATAAGTAATGGTTTATTCTTTCCATCTTCTTTTGATGCTTTATGCTTTGTTCAGCTTTTTACACATAGAATTTTTTTAGTACTGCAACTCAAAGCATGAGGGTTTTTTCTGCAATTCTTTTAGCTTGATAAAGGCTGAATGTGTTCTTGGTTTTTGACTTTTTAACTCCAGGTCTTTACACATATTGTAATACTTTGTGTTTTCAGCATCCTTCTTTGAAATAATCATTTTAGTTCTTTGAATTCATTTCTTATGTTAATTTTAGAGGAATGTATTTTCCTTAATCAGAAATGTTCTTAATTTTTCAGAAAACGTTTTCAACATCTTTTTCTGACATCTATTTTGGCCTTTTATTTTGTCCCTGGCTTTTTAATAACCACCTTCTGTCTTCGGCTATGATGTCCGTGAAGTCATCCTCCAGCTCCTATGGTCATTAGTGTTCAGTGGCTCAAATCTATTAACATAGTCATCAAGTCAGGTATATTCAAAGTCATCAAACTTGGCTCTTAAGGATTGTCTTCATTTTCTTCACCTTCAGCATGGACTTAAACGTGAACAATTAATGATCATATTGTGATTATTAATGGATGTTTGTAGCTGGTTTTTCTCATTCAGAGTTATGGCTTGTTAGCAAGTGAAGTGAAAACCTTACTTCCATCTATATTATTCAAGTTGATCATGTAACAGAGATCATTTTTCGACAGTCATTTTGAGTAACTTCCAACCTGTGGATCTTATCTCTCAGCACTGTATCAGATAGTAATGTATTTCCATTTATAAGATTTCCACTGGCCAGTATGTTAGAAGTAGATTTTCAGGTCTTTCTTCCTGCTCTGTCTTGGTCTGGGACCTCTGCTGAAAGCTGTGTACATTTGGTGACCATGCTGCTATTGGAAATATCCTTAACATACTTCTAGCATCACAGCAAGATGCAAGCCACTACAGCAGAAAGACAGACGAGTTGAATATTACCAACTAAGTTCGTTTGAACTACTGTATTTAATCATTTGAAGAAATAGCAAAGCTAGATAAAGTTAAACTACTATTGCCACACCCTGAAGACTTTTTAAAATCTAAAAGCACTGTTTTGTTGTAACAAACTTTATAGGACAAGAATTGTTAGAGGTTTAAAATTCAAGTTAAAACAAAGGAGTATCGTTCTATAGTAAAGAAGATAATTGAGTTAAATTTTGGAAAGTATCTATAAACTATGAAAGATAACATCACTGTCACAGAGATTATCTTTTAGTACTTATAGTAATGGATTTCTTGATGGTAAAGTCATGAGGAATGAATTAATAATTACTGTTGTCAATAGTTCCATCTTCTTAGTATCCACAAACAACATTCTTGGTACTAGCAATCAGGAAATCAAAAGATGTGCTAACAGTGGGAAAAATTTACTGTCAAGAATCTGCTCAAAATGCTAAAGAGCTAAAGTGTCTTTTTAAAGACTGAGATACACCTGATCAAAGCCATGGTATTTTCAGTTATTTGTTGTCTACTTGAAAGTTGAACAGTGAATAAGGATGGCAAAAAAAGAGTTTATGCCTTTGTGTGGTAGTGTTGGAGAAGAGTATTGACCATTTCATGGACTATCAGAAGAACAAACACGTTTTGGAGAAAGGACAGCTAGACTGCTCTTTGGAATCAAGGATGATGTAGCTTCAGCTGACATTCTTGGGGCATATTATGAAGAGGGGCCAGTCCTTGGAAAAGGACTTAATACTGGGAAAGGGAAAGGTCAGCATAAGAGAGGAAGACTCTAAATAAGATAGATTGGCATAGTAACTCTTAACAGTGGGCACCAATATATGAGATGATGAGGGTTGTACAGGATAGGGTAAGGTTCAGATCTGTTTGTTCAGAGGGTCACTTTAAGTCATATTTGACTTGACAGCACCTAACAACATTTTTCTAAATAAACCTTCAATAGTACTTTTTAATTGCATGTTAGATTTTTTTAATTGTGGTTTTAATGGAAGTTTACAGAAAAGTTGGATTTTCATTTAATCATCGTTGCATATTTTCCTCTCCCCTCCTCCCTTCCCCAACAATTATGTATTTAAAATGAAACTAAACCTTTATGTTTCTAGGTTTGCAATTACAGATCATCATTATTTTCTGATGTTGAAACTCATTTTAGAACATCCCATGAAAACACTAAAAACTTGCTATGTCCATTTTGCCTCAAAGTTATTAAAATTGCAACACCATACATGCATCATTACATGAAGCATCAGGTGAGATTTATCCCTTTTGATTTATTTTATATTTGTAAAAATTACTGAATTTGACTTAGAACGTTGGCTTGAATTTTTCCTCCAATAAAGTTATTCTAAGCAACAGATTAGTATTCAGTTATGATGAAGTACTTGAAAAAATTCTAGTTTTTTTCGTTGCTTGTTTTCTGTTGATGGTACAGTTTATATATAAGTAGCTTGTATATAAAAGAAGCATTATGAAACAAAACTAGAAATTGGAACCATCAAGTTGAGATAAAAATAGTCTGAGTGAAAAAAGTTAAGTAGAAAAATCCCAAAGATTTCCAGGACCTCAGGGTAGGTAAGAGAACAGTTTTGAAGGTAATTTTGAAGAGGAGAAGGAAAGATGGGTTTGCACTGAGGTAGATAAGATTGAACCACAAATCTTGTTTTCCTCATTCTCTTAAAAATCTATTTTCATTTTCTAGTCCCATTACTTTTATCAGAAGATATGTTGAATTTATTGTTCTCTAGGTGTTCTGTTGGTGAAAAAAGGAATATTAATTTCACTTATTACATGAACTAATGAGTTCATGAGCTAAATACATGAACTCTTATTGTGCTTAGGTTATAACTTTGTTCCTGCATGATTTCTGCTGGTTCTGCTTTATATTCTCTCTCACACTCAAAAACAAAAACCAAGAATCCACAAACAAAAAAAAACAAACCTCAGATCTCTGGGATCTCAATATTGAAGCTTATACTCTTCCCTTGGATTTTGGTGCTATGCCAGTTCTCATCCTGAAACGAATTAACCATCCTGTATTTGAGCTGAGAACTTTGGTGAAAATAAGCTTATTTTAAATCTGAAAAAGCAGTAATCTTTTTGCTACAATTAGAAGTCATTAGATTTATTAAATCTAATTCTGTAAGCACGGTGCTGTGGTTGTGACCCAGTGGTTAAGCAGTTGATTGCTAGCTGAAAGGTCAACAAGTTGAACGTAGGAGCTGGTCTATTAGAAAAAGATGTGGTAGTTGGTTTCTTTCAGAGATTATTATTAGGTGCCGTCAAGTTAATTACAACTTAGAACAACCCCGTGAACACCAAATCCAAACCTTGCCCTGTCCTGGCCATCAAGTTGACAGCCTTGGAAACCCTGTGGAGTTCTGCTCTGTCTTGCACAGTCACTATGAATCAGGATTCACTCGACAGCATTGTTCTGCGTTTTTATTGGCTTGGATCATGTAATAAGTTTTCCTACCTCACTCACAAATCTGCTCTCTACATTTTCCTACTAATGATTAAATTACCATGCCAATTTGATCAGCTCTTATGCTTACATTTCTTATAGTTTCAGTCACAGAGTAGTCAGATGTGGTTGTTAATTAGATAAGAAAAATCATAAAAGTACAATTTCCAAATACATTTGGAGTCATCTGTATTATAATTGGAATGTTACACATCCTTGGGAAATCTGGCAGGATCTTTTTATAACAGGTGTTTATAGGTGTTTGCCCTCAAATGTCCTTGGTAAATAAATTTGATAAAGGCTGATTATACAAAATTAGTTTCATTTGCTTTTTAAAATAAAACTTTGCAGAACTTTGAGTTTGGTGATGATTTTTACAGATCTCCAAAGAAGGGCTAGAGAATGCATTCATTATTCCAAAACTTATTTGATCACTGATCTCTTATTGTGCAATACCTGTTAACATATCTTAAGGAATAGAGTTTGGGAAACCCTATTCTTCATATTGTTATATTCCATTGTTGGCCTTTCATTTTGAGGAGAATGATGTCTGAAGATACTCTGTTTCATTATGAATCTTAACATGATTTTCTCTTGTACTTTAACTTTACTAAACTCACAGTGAGATATAGATAGATAAGGGGAGAAAGATAAGGATGAAAGAGTTATTTTGGGCTATGTAATCTATAATGCATCTTATCTGAGTTGTATGTTTTAACTTTGTATATGTTACTTTTCCTCTGTTGTGATAGGAAGGGCCTAATGTTAAAATTACTGTCAGAGAACTTTTACATCACAGAATTTATGATTATATAAATTATTTCCCTCATGGTTTTGTTTGAATTTCTAAACAGAAAAAAGGCATTCATCGTTGCACAAAATGCCGACTACAATTTTTGACATGCAAGGAGAAAATGGATCACAAGACTCAGCATCATCGAACATTTATAAAACCTAAACAACTAGAAGGATTGCCTCCTGGAACAAAAGTGAGTTTTAAATATGTTTTCACTTTTTGAATAAGAGTAGAGATGAATTCTTGCCTGGTTTTTATCTGTTTAATAGGATCTTTTAAAAGTTAGCTTCTAATTTTTATTATGATTTTAATGTTAGGCTTAATAATTCTTAAGTTTAGAAAGAAGACCATTTTGAATTCATGGTATGTCTTATATTGGAGTGCTATTTCTCTGTAAAAAGAACCTCTAGATTAACTGTTGTCTGGGTCATTGGGTTGCTTCAACATTACATAGGCTTTGTTTTAGCTATACCAGTTGGCTGTGCATCTATTTCTTTTAACTGCCAAACTGTAAAGGGTTTGAGATTAGAAACTATGCTTTATTTCTTTTTTGTGTCCACATGTCTGGTATGCTCCAGGTATGCCTTGAATGCCATAGGTTCAGATATTTGTTGAGATTGGTATTACTGAGTCGGCTCTCAGAGAAGCACGTTCTGCTGCTGGATAGCATTGTGTTTTAAGTGAGCAAACACATGTCTGACTGCATACTGATGATTGTAATTTTCTTCTCCCTGTTTGCCTTATGTACATCTGTTTTCTCTGACTTCTTTATATACAGTCAGCTCTTGAATATTTGCTCCAATGGAGGGAAACAGAGGCATGGATAATCCAAAGTGAAATAATCCCCAAAACATTTATATTTGGCTTTGGGTACTTACCTTTGAATGTGGGTATGTCTGTTATTTGAATTAATTAAAACAATATAAAGCCATGCTCTGAAGACCTAGAGCGAGAGAAGCTATCCAGTATCCTTCCCTGCAGTCCATTCATTCCATGCTGGGACTAGACATGCAGAACACTAATGTAAGCAGTGCAGTCCTCTCATATCTTCCCGTATTAATAATAATAGTAGTATATTAATATTAATAATAATGATACTAAATGTTTATGGCTCTTTATAATTAGGTTTTCAGTGTGCTTTTTCACACATTTGATAATTTAATCCATACAGCAACCACTGATCCATACAGCAACCACTGAAATAGACAAAACCTATAATGTCTCTATATTATCACAAGAAAGTTTAGAGAGGATAGGATACTTAGTTCAAAGGTCCTATGGCTGGGAAGAAGTAATATGAGATTCAACCTCAAGTCTTTTAATTCCTAGTCTAATGCTTTGGATTGGATTGGCAGAGGAATCTCTTAACCGCTAGGCCACTATATCTCCTAGTCCAGTGCTTTTGTATGACACCAAAGCACATATGTATCACAGACATTTTCCCAAAGACATTGGAGGAGATTAATGAGACTGTTAATAGGCAGTTGTATTTTTCATTGTTAACCAGCAGATACAGTTAAACATTTTCTCTTTCCAAATACTAAATAACAAATTTCCTATTAATTCCTTTTAAGGAAATTCTGAGTATTATTAAACTCTTCATGCTGTATGATGAAATGATGTCGGTTATCCCATAACATTTGTAAACATAAACCTTGACCAATGAACCCTGGGAAGAGGTCACATTTATAATAGATCCGTTTGTTTATAGTTGTTAAAGGATAATATAGGCCTTTCTAGAGCTATTTTTTTTAGTTTTGAGATTTAAATTTTAACATCTATATTAGTGACAATTTTTAGCTATCTCAGAGCATATTATAATTTGTGTTAACTCCTAATTGTCCATTAATTTCTATGTTAACATGTAATTGATTTCAGTATAAAACTGTAGTGTTACAGCTTTGAAAAAAATACCAAGTTTAGAATCATTTAATTGGTATGAAGATTTAGAACAAATGGAAGACTCATCCAATTTTAGTTTGTATTTATTATTTTTTTTAAATATTTTGTTTAACTTTTTGTATTACAGTGATACTTGTAATACTAATCTAATGATTTTTTAAAAGCAAATATTATTTTCCATTTTTTAGGTTACTATTCGAGCTTCACTTGGGCCTCTTCAATCAGGATCTTCACCTACACCTTCCATTAGTGCAAGCACTTCAACCCTTCAGCTCTCACCTTCGAGGACTGAACCTCTAACTGCTAAAAATCTCACAAAATCTATTGCAAATAAATCCAATGGAAATAAAACTAAATGCAAATCCAAAATCTCTGATCTGCAAAAGAAACAAAGCACATTGACTAGTAGCAATAAAAAAAGTAAAGTGAATACAGCACTGAGAAATTTAAGGTAATTTGTTTTTTAAAATCCTGATATACAGTACTAATTTAAGTGTTTAAAACTCTTATTTCATATCATACTGTCAGAGAACTCCATGTACATTTATTTACACATTGCCATTTATCTGGCACAGAGGCCAAGCAAATAATAAAAAGTTTGGTGGTGGTTTTGTTTTTTTTTCCCCACGACTGCTGAGCAGCACTTGAATTACTATATTCTGTATTCTTCATCACTTGTGCTTATTTTTTTGCTTATATCTTGTGTTGTTTGATCTGGTTCATGTGATCCATGCTTAATATTCATATATTGATATTGGATTTTTTATACTTATTTTAGTCTGTTATTTTATATCAGATTTTCAAATTATAAGTGTTTAAAGATGTGTTAAATTTGACTGTATTTAATAGAACATTAAGAAGATCTCCCTTATAATTTTTTTATTTAAAATATAATTTTCTTTATGTCTCCATAAGGTTTCGTCGGGGAGTTTACAAGTGCATTGAGTGTTGTTCTGAAATAAAAGATTTTGCAAACCACTTTCCTACATATGTCCATTGTAGTTTTTGCAGATACAACACTAGCTGTAGCAAAGCCTATGTAAATCATATGATGAGGTAAGATCAATCAAACATGTAAATTACCAATTGAAATTATGGTTCAAGAAGTTTATATTTGTTTTTGAAAGCATAGTCATTCTTTTAAAATTTCATTTTTCTCTTCAAGGAACTAAAAGTCTAGCAGTAGGAAACTTCTAGGTTATTCATTGGTACTATTTTCAGGCATAGTAATATTTTCTGCATAGTAATGCAGATAGTTATTTGAACAGAAAGTGAAGAACCATTATACTACTAAAATTAGCATAGACTTATTAAGAGAATAGTTTTTTCTATAGGACTTTTTTCCCTTGTAGTTCTTTCAAAGTGCTCCTTTTCAGCTGTTAAATTTTAAATGCTTTAATATAGTTACCAAATACATTTAATTTTATTAATGTCAGTCTCTTCAAAGCAAATCACTTGGAAAGACTATATTATTTGTGATACTAGAAACTATTTTGTTGTTTTCTTTTTGTCTCTAATCTCTACCTTTACATTCATCCATCTGACTCATTAGCCACCATCTTTGCAGTTACTCAGTAAAATGAGTAGCTATTCCTGTCTTGATGCTGCTGTTAGAATATTTTTATTCACCCACCATTTATTCTATGCTATTAGAGTACCTACGCACACTTTATTCCATCAGGATGGACTTGTAATTTTTGTTTTAATTTAAAATTGACGAGTTGATTATCCAAAAGGATGTTCCACTTTGTAAACAGTTCAAAATAAAATAACAGTTTCTTTTTCCCCCCAAGTCATAGCATGGCCTCTGTAATCTTCTAGTCATAATTAGCTATTACTGTCAAGAATTCTTCCAACTTTCTTGCTCTCTTACCACCAAATTTAAAAATTACCATTGCCTTTTGGTCCATTCTCACTCATAGATTTACTACAAGTTAGGACTGCCTCATGGTGTCTGAGGCTGTAAATCTTTACAGAAGCAGAATGCTACCCCTTTCTCATGTGGAACAGCTGGTGAGTTCCACCTCTGTACCTCACCCTTGCCCTGTGCAGACTCTTCTTATCAGCTTGAGCTTTATGTGAATGGAAGCTTCATCCTTTAGCCTCTTTTGTAGCCTTTTAATTTGAATGATCTCTTCTGCTCTCTGGAGCTGTGATGATGTAGTGCATTCCATGTTACACTGTTAATGAAGAGATTAGTGATTTGAAAGATGTACAACTTCAGAAACTAAATGAAGAGTTGCTCTGGAATCAGAATCTATGTGACTACAATGATTTGGTTGGAAGTTTTGGGTTTTTTCCCCCTCTTGTCTTAAATCTATCATAATCAATTCTCTGACCACTTGCTGTGCATCTAAGAGCTAGACAATGAATAGGGATGACAGAAGAAGAACTGATGCCTGTGAGCTGTGGTGTTATAAAAGAGGACTTAATATCATGGAAAAGAAAAAAAGAATATATAAAAGAATAAACAGGTATGTCTTAAAGAGGGTCTTAAAAGAGGATACAGCCAGAGTGCTCTTTGGAGCCGAGGATGATGAGGATTTGCCTCTGATACTTTGGGCTTGTTGTTAGGAGGTGCTATTCCTTGGAAAGGGACCTGAAGGTTGGAAGGTCAGTGAAGGAGAGAAAGACCCTTGGCCAGGTAGATTGACAATAGTCTCAAATGTGTCAGAAAGTATGAGGATAACACAGGATAGGATAGGGTTCAGATCTGTTGTTCATAGCGTTGCAGTGGGTGGTACTCAACTCGATGGCACTTAAAAACAAAAATCAATTCTATAAAAACTCCTGTCCCATAAATGAATCATTCCTTGTAAAATACAATTCCTTCCATACTCTATAATAACATTTTCTTTTACTTTGTTATTTCCTAGAATCCTCTTACATTTCTGTCACTTTTATGTGAACTGTGACATAAACAAGACCATTCACAGGAATTATTATTTTGACTTGTGTATTTTTATTCTGTTCTTCCTTGTATATATTTATGGTTTTTATTTTCTTGTGAAGAAATGCCTTGTATTTACCAATAGTAAATATGCTCAACACATCTTGCAGTCATTATTTATTGTAATTACTTTAAAAAATGGTTCTTGTCAAGTCAATTCCCAATTTGTTGCAAATGCATGTGTATCAGTAGAACATCCAAATGGTTCAATGACTATTTTTAAATTAGAGAATACTTTCTTCAGTTACTTCTGTATAAACTTAAAACCCCAAACTTTGAATTAGCTGCCAGGTGTGTTAACCATTTATATCTCCTGGGAACTCCATTATAATGATAAAAGGTCTACAAAGTAGGAAGCTCTAGTAGCCTAACTGCTGCAATCCTGAAGGCATGTGCTTTGAGTCCACCAGCTGCTCCACAAAAGAAGGATGGGCAGTTTCCTCCCACTTGTTTAACTGTTTCTGGAAACATTGCTGGAGGGTCAGCTATGGGTCAGTTCTGACTATGGTACAACAACAACAATCTACAAAAAAGTATATGGAAAAATCTTGAAATAGCGGAGTATTGTAAGACCTGAAAGAAAGTTTTTAAGTTACTTTTTAAAGTAGCAGCATTTAGGTGTTTGTGATGTTGTTATGTGCTGTCAAGTCATTTGTGACTCAGTGACCCCTATGTACAACAGCTCTGAACCCTGCTCTATCTTGAGCTAATCACAGTGTCTCTGACACACCTACCCCCGTTACCCCAGTCACTGAGTCAATCCATCTCATTGAGGGTCTTTGTCTCTTGTGCAGTCCCTCCACCCTTCCAACCTTGATGTCCCTCTAAAAGGACTGGTCCCTCCTCGCAACATGCCCAAAGCATGTGAGATGGAATGGAGTTCAAAGTCCTTGCTGTTATGATATGTCAGGAGTTTGTTTTTTTTCTCTACATGTAGGATAATAAAATTAACTGGCATGACCAATACTACTTATTCTAGCAGTGTTTATTTTAGTTGGATTCATTTCAACAAGTATTTATTGCAAACATTACTAGGAGGGCACCAGTTGTTAAGACCTATGTGAGGAGGCAAGCAGGTGGTGGTGAGAAATCAGACAAACCTTGATTTGAGCCCACACTATCATTTATTAAGTGTGACTGAGCAAGTTACACTTATTTCTTTTTCTTGAAAGCTGTTGTGATTAACTGTGTATAAATACAGTTTTGTGCTTAGCAGAATTGTAATTCTTTTATGTGTGTGTTGAGTACTGTGTAGTAGTATGGAACCAACCCATAGCTGACCCTACAGCGGGTTTTCAAAGGCAGTTAACCACACGGAAGGAGTTTGCCATCCTTCTCCCATGGAGCAGATAGGGCTTCAAACTGTGCCTTCAGGATTTGTAGTCGTTTTTTCCCCCCTAAATTTCCTTTAGTAGTTTAGGAATAAAATATTTGCCTTTAATTTTCAAAATCTAGTAGGAAAGATAGATTTATCTAACTTAATGCAAAAACAATGGTTATACATGTACATTTTGCCAATAGTGTTGCAACTTGAGGCTTGGTTTTGATCTTCATTTCAACTTGAGACATAGTGAATGAGTCCCTCCCTCCCTTTTGGTTTTCAAATCCTAGCACCTTGCATATTTTATAATAATACTTTGCATTGTTTTCTCAGACAGCCCTTTGAAATCTTCTGTTCAGCTCTCTAACCTTGGCATTTATTCCCCTTTTTTTTACTTTTTTATACAAGTGCAGGTTTGAGAATCTGTTGACATCCATTTTGATCTCCTTCCCCCAATTTTATAATGACTTTTTGCTTGCTTCATAGATGATATCCTTGTGTTTCACAACTCATCTGGTCTTCAATCATAAGTGGTTACTACATCGAATCTATTCTTAAGATGGCTTTTAAATTTAGTAGCTATACTTCTCAAGGTCATATTTTGATTTTCATGGACTTGTTTTCGTTTTCTTTATCTTCATTTTGAATTTATATAGTTAGTGGCCTGTTCTATAGTCAGCACCTGGCCTGGTTTTGACTGCTGATAATGCACTTTTCCAACATTTCCTCCAATCTTGTTGAAACAGATTCTTGGACTCTATTTTCAGAATGATTCAGTAGATTTGTGGTCCTGAGGCACAAAACTTTACATTCTAAATAAACTCTTAAGTGATTATTAAGGAACTCTGGTAGCCTAGTGGCAAGAAGCTAAGTTGCACTACACTCTCAAGACACCAGGTTCAAATGCAACAGCTGCTCTGGGAGAAAAGAAAAGGGGAATTCTCATCCTGTGCAATTAACTGCCTCTGAAAACTCTCTGAAGGGTCAGTGATGGGTTGGTTCTGACTCACCAGTATATTGAAACAATAGTCTTTTAATTACACTGTTAGTAAGACTGTGGTGGACAAGTCCTGAATTTGTAGCACAGGAAAGCTTTACTTTTTTAAAAAAGCTTTGCAGTTTTTCAAGTATATATTTGGTCCTTGGATGGCACAGTTCTGGCCAGACTACTAAATGTTGGCAGTTCAAACCCACCTACTGTTGCTGTAGACCAAAGGTCTAGCAGTCTGCTTCCGTAAAAATTCTAGTCAAGAAAACCCTAAGGGACAGCTCTGGGTAACATGGGGTTGCCAAGAGCCAGCAATGACTTGACAGAAGCAGGCTTGATTATAAGCCATTGTCATTGGCTGCAGAGTTTGCATATTGGTCTCTGTTCTGTGCTTAAGGGAAACATTGTTAACTAATGGGTTCTGATTTGTTTTTTAAAACTTATCCTGGAAAAAAAAACAAAACAAAAGCACCAAACACTTACCCTGGTAGACATACGGTTTTTCAGGTGACAGATTCCTCAAGTAATAGTTGGCTTCCATGTTTATTTTAAACTCTCCCATAAGCAGACATTGTAAAATGAGAAGATAGTAAATAACAATTATCATTCTTAGTAACTATTTTATTGCAAAAAAAAATATTGTTACGTGAAATTTGAATTCTTTTGAGCTCTTAGTTGCCAAAAACTTTTTGTTTTGTAAGCTTTTATCTCTGAGTGTGTATACATACACACATAAACACAGTATGTTGTTGTTGTTGATTGTCTTCGAGTCAAACATAACTCATAGCGACCCTATGAAGAAAAGGCCTGAAACCCCTCTACAACTATCGACATTTATCAAAGTTCACAGAGTTTCTGGAGGCATGTTGTTTAGGAAGTGGATGCCACTCCTGCTTCCAAACCTGTCATAGTATGTTGTTGTTATTATGTGCCTTTGAGTCACCAGTGGTGTATAGCCCTATGTACAGCAACTCTGAACCCTTCCTGTCCTGAACAAGTCTCACTAATTCCAACACACCAACCCCCTTTACCCCAGTTATTGTATCAGTCCATCTCATCCTGGGTCCTATTCTCTTGCGCTGTCTGTCCACCTTTCCGGGCATGATGTCCTCCAAGGACTGATCTCTCCTAGCCATATGTCCACAGTAAGTGAAGGCAGAGCTTCAGAATCCTAGCCTCCAAGGGGAAACTTGGTTCCAGCCTCTCTAAGACAGACCTATTTGTTTTCTTGGAAGTCCATGGTATGTTGAAGACTTCTCAAGTACCACAACTCAAAGTCATCTATTCTTTCTTCTGTGATCCTTAGTCATTGTCCAATTCCCTGAAGCATAACAAGTAATTTAGAAGACCAAAGCCTGGATTAGGTGCATATCTTTGGATCTATATTGAAATTGCTGCTCTTCTGCACTCTGGAGAGGTCCATCACAGCACATTTTCCCAATGCAGTTCTTCCTTTGATTTCCTGACTGCTGGTGTTAAGAGTATTGATTGTGGATCTGAGCAAGCTGTAATTGCTAACAACCTCACTCTCTTCTCCATCTGTTATGGTATTGTCAGTTGGTCCAGTGGTGAGAATCTTTGTCTTCTTGATGTTGAGCTTCAATCCACACGGAATACTACAGTCCTTGACCTTCTGCAGCAAGTGCTTCAGGTCGTCTTCAGTTTCAGCAAGCAAAGTTGTGTCATCTACATATTTTAGGTTGTTAATAAGGCTTTCTCCAATCTTGATGCCACACTCCTCCTCATAAAGTCCTGCCCCCGAATGATCTGTTCTGCATACAGATTAAAAAGGTTTGGGGACAGGATGCATCCCTGACACACTCCTTCCCTGATTTTTAGCTATGCAGTGTTTCCTTGCTCTGTTTTGAGGACTACTTCTTGGTCCAAGTATAGATTTCATATAAGCATCAAGTGTTCTGAGATTCTAATTTTCCTCAAGGTTAGCCACAATTTATTGTGATCCACACATCAAATTCCTTTGCGTAGTCAATGAAACAGACATTCATCTGGTACTCTCAGCTAAGATCTGTCTGACATTGGCAATGAAGTCTCTAGTGCCATGACCTCTTCTAAACCCAGCTTGTATTTTTGGTAGTTCTCTGTCACTGTACTGTTCAAGTCTTTTCTTGATACTCTTCAACAGGATTTTGCTAGTGTGTGATATTAGTGATGCTGTTGTTGTTGTTATGTGCCGTCGAGTCGCCTGCGACTCATAGCAACCCTATGTACAACAGCCCTAAACTCCGCTCTGTC
>NW_006399895.1:7183058-7223715 GCF_000299155.1 Elephantulus edwardii
AATGAGAATAAATATGGATCTCTTCAAGTCAGTTGGCCAAGTAATTGTCCTCCAGATTTCTTAATGCAACCTGGTGAGCATATGCAGAGCAGCATCTGTTTGCTGAAATATGTCCATTGGTTTTCCATCAGTTCCTAAGGCTTTATTTTTTTGCGGAGTTCTTCAGAGCAGCCTGCACTTCCTCCTTCATCCTCTTGCTTATATATTGTCTCTTGAAATCCTTCTGTGTCAGCCAGTTCTTTTTGATGCAATGACTCCATGTACTCCTTCCATCTGCTTTTAATGTTGCTTGAATCATTCCATATTCTGCCCATAGCATCCTCAGGCATGCATCCTGGAATGCAAAAGTTGAGAATTAGGAAGAAGGATCAGTAGTCAAAAAATATGGTCTAGGTGACAGAAAAGAGGCTACGGATAGAATGGTAGGTTTCTGTACAATCATTTATTCATAGCAAATACCTTTTATAAAAACATAAACTCAGGCTATACACATGGATTTCACGTGGTGCGATGCACAGGAATCAGATTGATTACATCTGTGAAAGGAACCATTGGAGAAGTTCAATAATATCAGCAGTAAAAACTAGGCCAGGTGCTTGCTGATTGTGAAACAGAATGTCAAATGCTTATATGCAAGTTCAAATTAAGACTAAAGAAGGTTAAATCATATCCACAGGAATCAAAATTTGACCTTGAGTCTATCTCCCATGAATTTTAAAATCAACTCAGGAATAGATTTGAGGCCTAGAGCACTAATGAACAAAGACCAGATAAGCTGTGGGAAGATAGCAAGAATATTGTTCATGTAGAATGCAAAAAGTCATTACTAAGAAGGAAGAAGAAGAAAAGACCAAAATAGATGTTAGAAGAGACTCTGAATATTGCACTAGAGCGCCTAGAAGCCAAAACAAAGGGAAGACATCAAGAAATTGAGCTGAATAGAAGATTTCAAAGGGTTGCTTGGGAAGACAAGGCAAAAATATAATCATGAAATGTGCAAGAAGCTGAAGTCAGAAAATCAAAATGGCTGAAATTGCTCAGCATTTCTTAAACTGAAAGAACTAAAGAAATTCAAGCCATGAGTTGTAATGCTTAAGGATGCTATGGGCAGAATATTGAATACACAGTATGGAAGGGTGTTAATAGTCTTAAGAGTATGCCTAGAAAAAGATACAGTTTTAGAAAATGAAACAGGTGAAATGCAATATAAGTGAAAATCTTGAGTTAAACAGTATTGCAGATAAAATTTTATTATTTAAATAAAGTCTTTTATTAAAAATTATGAAATTTATGCATAGGCTTAATGTGGCTTACTATAGAATAAAATCTCTTTTGTCTCTTCAGCTTCCATAGTAATCGTCCAAGTAAAAGATTTTGTATTTTTGAGCAGCATTCTGAAAATCTCAGGTAACTAGTTTATCTTCTTTAATTGTTCTTACTGAAAATTGTTGTAGGTTTAAAAAGATACCATACTATGACGTTTTGCATTAATAAACAACTTGTACCGTATTCACATAATTTCATTTTAGAGTATTTTTATTATTTCAGAAATAAATTCAGTCTCCATCAGTACTTATTTCCACTTTCCCTCCAAAGTACCATCTCTGAACATCTAAAAAACTTTTTATCTCAACAAATTTGTCTATTCTGGACATTTTATGTAATTGGACTTATACAATGTAAGATAGTCCATGATGGCTTTATTCACTTAGCATGGTTTATCCATGTGGCACCATGTATTAAGACTTCATTTTCCTGCCCACAGTTTTCTGTTCTGTGCCTCTACTGTATTTTCTTTCCTGTTCATCAATTAATTGACATTTAGGTTGTTTCCGCTGCAAGTGTTATAAACAATGTTGCTAAGTATATATGTACAAGGTTTTATGTGAATATGTGTTACATATATAACTATAATTGGAATTGTGACATTATATGGTAATTCTGTATTTGACCTTACAAGAAACTGCCAGGCTATTTCCAGAGTAGCTCCACTATTTTAAATTCCTGCCAGTGGTATATGAAGGTTCTCATTGCTAACAAATCTTTGCTAGCACTGTCATTGTCTCTTTTTGAAATTATCTCTCCTTATTGCTTATTAGAACTATTTTTTTTAACTTTATGTCAGAGAAATGTATATGATTGCTGCTAGACATAGGGAGCTCTGGTGATCTAGTTGTAAGAAACTATGCTGCGATCCCAAAGGCATGAGGTTTGAATCCCTCAGCTGGTTGGGGCAGTCTCCTCCCATGTGATTTACCTCCTTTGAGAATCCACTAGAGGATGAGCTGTGAGTCATTTCTGAGTCAATGGCACACACCAAGAACCACTGTTGTTGTTGTTATGTGCCTTCAAGCGACTCATAGTGACCCTGTACAATAGCCCTAAACTCTGCTCTGTCCTGTGCCAGTCGCCCTGTCTCTGACAATCCCATCCCAATTATCCCAGTCATTGAATCAATCCACCACATAGAGGGCCTTCCTCTCCTGCGCTGTCCCTCCACCCTCCCAAGCATGATATCCCTCTCCAGGGACCTGTCCCTCCTCACAACATGTCCAAAGTATGTTAGACAGAGCCTCAGAATCCTTGCCTCCAAGGAGCCACCAGGTTTAACCCTTTCCAGGACAAATCTGTTTGTTTTCCTAGCAGTCCATAGTATTCTCAATACTCTTCTCCAGCACCACAGTTCAAAGGCATCAATTCTCCTTCTATCCTCCTTGGTCATTGTCCAACTCTCTGATGCATAACAAGTGATTGCGAAGACCATGGCCTGTATCAGATGCACCTTAGTCTCCAGAGAGACACCATTGCTCTTCAGTACTTTGGAGAGGTCCCTAACAGCAGACTTTCCCATGGCAATGCGCCTACTAGACATAATAAACTTTGTTTGGGTGGTTTCATCCACAAAACGTTCTAAACTTTGTTTTGGTGGTTTCATTCACAAAATAGAAGATATTTTGTTATCTGTTGACCACTCAAAGAAATCCCACCTAGGACCCTGGGTAGAGTGAGAGAAAAATGTGAAATAAAACTCAATATTACAGAATCACCAGGCTTTCTGGTCTAATAAGACTGCTGGAACCCCTGATCTTAGGTGGCTCAGCTTTCAGTCAAAAAGTATGTTTGTTGTGCATGTTATATGACATCAAGTTGAAACCAACTCATAGCTGAGCCTCCAGTGGTTTGCAGAGACTGTAAAGTGAACAGGAGGAGATTTCCTGTTTCTCTTCCGTGGCACTGCTGGTGGATTTGAGACACCTGCCTTTGCAATTAGTGGTGAAATTCCTTAGCTACTAGTCCACCAAACAATAAAAATGCTTTAAGAAATGGAACTATAACCCAGTTATGTACTTACACCTTAGAATAATCAATCATATGAGATCAAAAGGCCAGTATTTGTCCCAGATAAAGTTCAGAAGGCAGGAAAGGATAGAATAAAAGGAGAACTAGAAATAGGAATGATGAGAAGCAGCAGGAGAGTGCTGCTACAATGTGGGGACTATAACTGATGCCACAGAAAAAAAACTAGAAATTATTGAATGGAGAAGCAAATTCCTCTGTAAATTTACACAAAAAGAGTAATTTTTTAGAAAGATATTTTAAGATAACTAATAATTAACACTTCTTACCTTGGAAGGAATATCTTAAACTGTTGTTGTTGTGTACTGTTGAGTCGGAATTTACTTCTAACTGACCCTTCAGTGTGTTTTTAGAGGCAGTTAATTGCATGGGAGGAGATGGCCGATCCTTCTCCTGAAGAGGGGCTGGTGGATTCACAGCACAGGCCTTTGAGTTGGCAGCCCAATTCATGATTAAGCCACCAAAAATCCATATATATCATCCTTGCCTCTTTACTTGAGTTTTTCTTCCTATTTGAAGTGCAGAATTTGTTTACTGTAGACAAAAAAGACCCCTCTTGATAAATATTAATAAAAGCATTGATAATTAATTTTAGTCTTGTCACACATTTAACTAATCTATTAAATACCATCTTTTCATATTCTTAGTTCTTTTTGTTCATACCTTTTTATTCACTTTGCACATGTTGGCATTGCTACTTAACATCACTGTCTTTGTTAAGACATTGATAAAAGTTTGGCCCATACTTGTTTTTGATGAGTTAGGGCAAAAGTAATGTTATGTCTGAAGACTTTGAAATTATTATTCCCACCAAGTATGACTTTTGTCTGTTATTTACATGGCTAACTCCCTCAACAGATCTTTACTCTGTATGAGGTTTTGATTTACTGGGCCATTTAAAATTGTATGTTCTCACTAATATTTCTTCCTCAGGACTCTATATCTTCCTTTTTTATTTCTGCTGAAAATATAGGAACAGTTTTACTACATTGTAAAAATGAGACTTTACCTTTTTTTTTTCCCTTCTTCTGATTTGAGAACAAAACTAACCTAACTGAAGGCAAGTTTGTTTTAAACTTTAAGCCAGGTTTTGAAAGCCTTGGAAGTAAGGCTAAGATATGTGGTAATTTGAAGGTTACTTCATTTTCTCAAGCTGTAAATCACAATGAGAAGAGACTGTTCATCTTATCCTGTGGAGCCACTGGTGAATTCCAGCCACCTGAGACAAGCAGTCTTTGGGTTAACAGTCCAACAAATTATAGACTACACCATCAGAGCATTCTAGTTCTAACTAATCTATATGATTCATGCATCTATACTCACCTTGTATATTCTTCAAATCTGTCTCCCTTCAGTTATCCCTTGATTCTACACAAAGCATCCATGATTCTTTAGTGACCTTTTTGTTACCACGTACCTTAGCCTTACTTTCAAGGATTTCAAAACTTGGGTTAAAGTTTGAGACAGTCTTGCCAGCCTTCAATTTTACTGCTACATTACATGAAGCTTCTGTTCCACCTAAGACCATGGGATCTGGGAAAAGTTCTCAATTTCAGACCCTCCTATTCTTAAAAACTATGCTTTTGGTAGATTACCAAATTAACTCAGCTCTCTCTAAAAAGGTGGTCAGGATAACATATATCTCTTTGTGTTATTACAAGATTTAGATGACATGATGCATTTTATCCATTTGTTGGCACAGAGTAATACTCAGTAAATTGTTAATTATTAAGAAATTATAATACTATATTGTTATATTGCATTTATTAAGGAAGCAGAAGTTCAGAAGTAATAATGTTTGATCGTTAATGTTACAATAAGACATTAAAATGTTATAAATTGTTTAATAAATTAGGAATTACAGTTAGGAGAGGTTGATTTGGGAGAAAGACATGATTCTAGCTTTATAAAGGTTACTTTTAAGGGCCAAATGGTACATCTAGTTGTAAATATACAGTTTGTTAGTAACCTAGTGTTTTAGGTGAGAAATTTGTTTTAAGATATACTACTTGTTTGTAATCTTATCCATGTAAAATAAAGTATGGGATGAACAAAAAATAAAAATAGTTAATAAAGTTATAATAATAATTCTGTGATCTATTTTTATGACTTCATAATTTTTTTCTAGTTTTATCTTTGCCTAAATTAGGTACAAGCTTGTAAACACTATCAAAGTCTAGCCTACCTTTTTGGTCACCATTCTATCTACAATAATTAGTAATGTGTAAAGATCACTTTGAGTAAATCTATATTGTATGAGTGAATGCTATATTCTTGTTTTGTGGACAGACAGTTGTAAAGATGGATTGTGACTCATCCTAATTATATAAATTGTTAATGAAATCAAGACAATGTAAGAGGTGTATGAAGCACAAATATTTATTGAAAATAAATGATTGTATACTTTTAAAATGGCAGTGCTGTTATCTAGAGAATTATTCTGTTATATCTGTTTTAATATTAAAAATGAAAAGTAACAGTTACGATAAATCAAGAGTTCTTACATAGAAAAATAATCAGTGCAAGTGTGTATGGATTATCTTAACATATAAAACCCTTTTATATTATTTGCTTTTTTCCATAGGGGCATTACTATAGTGTGCCTTAATTGTGATTTCCTAACTGATGTTTCTGGCTTAGATAATATGGCCAAACACTTATGTCAACAAGAAACTCATACTTGCCAGGTTGTAATGGAGAATGGTACGTACATGTAATTATGTTATTTTAGAATTTTTTTTCTTTTTATTCCATGGTTTTGGTCAGCCATAATAGGAGCTCATTACTAAATTATTATTCTTAATTGCAATTCTTAAACTGTTTTAAATGTAAAACTTTTTTTCTAATTTCAGTTTCTGTTTGTATCCCAACTTCTGAACATCTTTCTGAGTAAGTTTAACTTTTATTCAGTGCATTTTACTTTGATAGATTTTAGCACTATTGATTTTTTTAATGTATTGTTATTGAAAAAGTTTTAATAAAATTTATTTTCATTTATGCTGCTTATTGAAGGTTTCTGCCTCTATGGAATTCATGACCTCGTGCAAGACAAGTTGGAATTTCCTAACTTCAAAGTTCTGAGATATTTTCTTACACAAAGGCAGTTAAGCAGCCAAGTTCATGACACTAGCTCTCATTATTAAGCTCTTTCCAACTTTCAAATGGGACTAGATTATTATCCCACCTTACCTTATCTTTGTGTCAGGTTGACATATCTTAACATACTTTTTTTCAATTCTAGTTGACATTCCTCAAAAATACCTTTTATTGCTATAGTCTTTCCTTGCTGTACTTAAGATAATGTCTGTTCTCCTGTGCTGTTTGTCTTCAGACTTGCATAGTCCAAATGATATGGTTGTGTGTCTTTTTGTCTGTTTTGTCCACTTTCATAATTTCTTATGTGTCTTAAGTGTCTTTTCTTTCCCTCATTTGTTGTCTGTCATTGTGCTGTTTTTTTTTTTCCAGATGCAGAAGCAGCCCAGAGATTTCAAAACATGTCCAGGGTACACCCAGACAGTGTCCCCCTTCGACGGACACAACTGATGCCTGTTCTCTCTTAACAAAGAATCTGAATAATTTGACTGTGAGACCTGTTCTAAATTGTGTCCTCAAGGAATCAGATCCTAGGGAGACTCCCTTTCTATATGACTGGCCTTTGATAAAGCTGATGCTAATTTGGCCAGACATTGTCTCTAAAATAAAAAAAAACCCACCAAACTTCTTGCCGTTGAATCAGTTCCAATTAATGGCAAACCCTCTGTTATTTTGCTAAGGGGGTGTATCTTTATAGAAGTAGACTGTCTCTTCTCCTCCTAAGGGATGTTAGTGGATTCAAACTGCTGATATTTCATTTAGCAGTACCCCACTTAATGCACTAAATCACCAGCAAAAGCCTTAAGGCCTACTAAATTGAACACAGCTTTGGCTCTTGAGCTGAAGTTTCTGGGCCATTTTGCCCCACAGAAGGCCATCAAATCCACAGCTTAACACCCAAGTTGAAGTGTAACTATCTTAGATGCTGACCTTAATGTTCTTCTAGCACAAATGTAGTCTAAGGAACAAAAAAACCTGGTTTTTTGGAAACCATAGTTACATTTCATGTTCCTGAAACAAGTGTCTAAAGTTTTCTTCCAGAATTGCAGTTATATTTAACTGTCACTTAAAGTGAAGGTTTCAGCATTAACTCTGTCCTTTTGTCAACAATAATAATCCTCAGTTTTTTATTTAATGTAATTTTTATAGCTCAGCTTTGTTTTTAAATTTAAATTCTGCTATATTTAATAATCATTTCTTCAAAAATTTTTATGTTTGTTATAAGGACTCTTAAGATTCCTCAGGATTCTCTACAGATTTCACAGTTACCTCTTTGAAGCTTCTTCCATTGGTATTTGTTTAGATTATTAGACATTGTTTTATATGCTGCCTCATCTTGGCCATATGACAATATTTATTATTAACATTAATAATTGTGAATTCAAAAGTTCAACTAATTAGCAAAACCCTTTTTATTGACCTTAGAATAAGTTCCAGATTTACATTATTTTTTTACATAATTTATATATCTATGTAGCTATTACTATAATTCCTTTCAGTAAAAGTAACATCTTTTAATAGTAGGCATTAAAAATAAGTAAAATAATTTTATGCACATACAAATGAATTTTTTACATTTGTTACTCTTTTTTTATTACATTGAATATAAATGTGCTAAACTGTTAAGGATCTTGGTGGCCTGTAGCAAGAAGCTGCCTCGCAATCTCCGAGGCACACAGTTTGAAGTTACCAGCTGCTCCACGGGAGAAGGATGAGCAGTCTTCTCCTATGCTGTTAACTGCCTCTGAAAAATCAACGGAGGGTCAGCTGTAGGTTGGTTCTCACTTTATGATACACAACAACAACAACCTATTGGGTATTTAGGAACTTTCGGTGATTAAGGGAGTAGGGAATCTCCCATAAAATTTGCTACCTCTGAAAACCCATGGAGCGTTAGCTAGGAGTTGGTTCCAACTTGATAGTAGTGGTGCTGTTTTTTTAAAATTGTATTACTTTTTAAAAAAAATAATTTGTTTAAGTGCCTTCAGGATTCTTTGCTAATGAATAGCTTTATATAAAGATAGATGTTTTATCATAAAATAGGAACATTGATTTGTTACATGGAAACCTACTTACTTACTTGGCTGGAAGGCATCTTACACTTTTCTCCTCCTCCCAGTTAGAAGTTTACTTTTTATACTAGGAAGGAGCCCTGGTAGTGCAATAGTTAAGCTGTTGGCTGCTAACAGAACATCAGTTGTTTGGAAACACCAGCCTCTTTACTTGAAAAAGAATACCTGTTTTCTTAAGATTATCACCTTGGCCCAACCAGGCAGTTCTACACTGTTTTTAGGTTTTTGTGGGTCAGAATTTACTTGCTGGTAATTGGTTTGGGTTTTTCTTTTGTTTGTTCATTTATATCTTCTTGAATTTTAAATATTATCAAAACTCCACTTGAGATCTTAGTAGCTACAAGCATAGGCAGGCTCAAGTTTTAAGTGTTCTAAAATCAGAATGTCTTTGGTTACAATTTGAAGAGATTTGAAAGCCTATTTACATGACCACTGATTATGTAATGTGCTCCTTGTACTTAGTAAAAGTTGCCTCCATTTATTTTAAACCTCTGATTCATATTGTACGTTAATTACTTTCTAAAATACCAGAAAGTAACTATACCTTTGTACTGAAATTCGTGATAATACTAGTCTATTTTCTGTCGAGTTTAGGAAGTTTTTTCATCTGCTCTTTTTAACCTTTTTTTTTAAACTTTAAAATTTTTGCCTAGGAACTTTCCTTTCTTCTTAACGTACATTCTCTTTTCACTTAGAGATACTTGATCTGCCTTGGTCATTATTTAAAAAAACAAAACCATGATGTATCTAAACGTGTTGTGTGCTTCATAGGGTTCTGATATTTTGCATGTATCAAGTTAATTGTGTTAAAGTACAAAGTCTTAACTAAATTTTTTTTTTAATTTAGTTTGTTTATTTTTCATTTCAATGAACATCTACAGAGATTTTGGAATTCCATTCATTCATTGTTGCACCCTTCTCCCCGCACAAACCCCTGTAACTTAATTTTTTTAAATAAGTTTAAATAGAAACTTAAGTTAGTTGGTTCTAAGCTTATTATAGGCATTGTTTTTTTGTTTGGCTTTTTTTAAAAAAAAAAATTCTTTTTTGTGTGTGTTATACCATCAAATTGGGTCTGACTGGTACAGGAGGAGATTGTCCCGCCTTCTCCAGTTGAGCATCTTATAGATTCTAACTGCGCAACTCTGGAATTGCAGTGCAGCTTCTTGCCACTAGTCCACCAGTGTTCCCTATTAAAGGCATTGTTGATTTTCAGTTTTGTGCTAATGAGTTCTAGCTTGAGTCTGAGCTCTGCTTACCATCAGGTTACTATTTATTCACCTGATTTAGAAATAACATTAATTAGTCTGCAGGTTTTCTGAAATGGAAAATGAAAAGTAGTTGTATAAGTGTTATATAAAATGGACTTGTGGACATTTCACTCATGTTCTTGAATCATCTCAAAGGTGACATTTATAACTGGAGACTTATAATACACATTTTCATATTTTTTACAAATTACATCAGTAAAAAGTATATCCTTTTGATATGTGTAAAAAATCACTTCTGATTATAGCAGTGAGGACTATATAATTTCAAACTAAAAAAAAAAAAAAAAGAATCCATTTTAATTATTTCCAACCTTTGTCTAGCTATGCTTACCTTAACAACCTTAGTTACCCACTTTTCTTGAAACTATCACTATTTTTAGCCCATTATATAACTTACTTTGTAGGTTATACTTCCTTCTTAAATAGCTTCAGGAAGTCTTCCTTAATACTAAGATTGGGACATTTGATGCCCAACTGCATATTAAATATTCTTGAAACTTGCAGGGCCAGTGTCTTAAGACACAGACAGGCTTAGCAGCTGACAACTCAAGCTGGAGTTCAGACCTGCACTCTGCCTACTTGCTTCCTGTGACTTTTGGATAGGTTACTTGATCACTGGGTTCTCATTTCTTATTTGTAAAATGTGGCTAACAACAGTACTTAACTAGGGAATGTGTTGAGAGGATTAAATGAATGGATATGTCTGTATCATTCTTAGAAAGTTATCGTCATAACTGTAAGTCATCATTGTAGTAGTAATCTTCATGATTTTATTCAGGTGCTATTTCACTAGTCGTCATCCTATTTTATTCTAACCTTCTGATACCATTTTCACAAATCTTTGTTTAACTTTCTTTTCTTAACCATTTTATCTTTCTTGAGTGTCACAGTTGAAACATAAATTGTTATATCATTAGTTTTTGCTGTCTACAGCAAATAAGATTTTTATTTTTATATAACATCTCTGAATGCTTATTGGTATATATTAGTCCTGTGTTTTATAAATAATGTTGGGTTTTTTCCCCTAAATTATTTGTATTATACTTAGCCACAGTGTGGTTCATCTCATACTTTCAGCCCATTCCTCTTAAACATGAAGTCTTTCTGCAGCCTCATCACTACCTATAAAAACCTTTTCTTATTACAAATTTGGAGAGGATGCTATGAATCACCTTTTCTATATCATTTATTGAAATATAGGACCCTGGCATTTTAATGAATAAGAAAGACTGAAGAAGAGTTGATGCCTTTGTGTTGTGGTGTCGGTGAAGAATATTATATATCTTGTGAACTGCCAAAAGAACAAACAAATCTGTCTTGGAAGAAGTGCAACCACAGTGCTTGAAAAGTCCTTGATAAAGGACATCATACTTGGAAAAGTAGAGGATCTGTGAAAGAGAGGAAGACCTTCGATGAGATAGTGACTGCCACACTGGGCTAAGCCCTGGAGATTATGGAGACGGTGCAGAACTGGGCAAGGATTTGTTCTGTTGTGCATAGGGTCACTGTGAGTTGGAGTCGGCTTGATAGCGCATAACAAGCACCACACATCTTTAATTCTTCAGACTGAAAAAAAAATCTCTTCATCCATAGTGATGAGAAAGCAGTACAGCTTTGGAATTAGGCAGTCCTTGTTTTAAATCCTCCTTTGGTGTCTAACCAGGTGTATCCTTGAGTAAATTACTTTCCTTGCTAAACTTGCGTCTTTGTTGAGGTTTGTGAAACCATGGAAGAATGATTTCCATGTAGAATGGATATAAGGATTAAAGCTAACATATCTAAACTGTTTGACACTTGATTGACAGGAAGTAGGCATTTGGTAAATGCAGACAGTTGTTATTACTGCTCTTCCAGCTCCTGCTTGTGCTGCTACTACTACTATGACTGCTACTGTTGCAGCTCTTCTGTTGCTGCTGTTGATGAAGGGAGCTCTGTTATGGTAGTTGAGATGTGCTGCTCACCAAAAGGCTTCACATCTCCAAAGGTTCAAATCCACCAGTGGTTCTTTAAGAGAATCTTGGTCAGTCTCCTCTCCCTCGTGTTGCAATTTAAAGTATCAGAAACCTGGGAGGGTTGCTATTAGTGGGAATTTTTAAACTACTGATGATGAGAAACCCTGGAAACTAGGTATGTTATTGAGAGTTTAATTGGCAATCTATTCACATTCTGGATATTTATAATTTGGGTTTACAGTACATATATCTTGCAGCATATTTCTCCAAGCTATTGGAGAGTTTTGGTGATGAAGTCTGTCAGGAGTTGCACCACCAACTTGAAAGCTGTGCCTCTGATGTCTTGGCCCCACTAGTAGCTTGGAGAGAACAATGAGTAATCCTCCATTTGTGATTTATAGCCTCCGAAAACCTGTAGGAGGATCAGCTATAAGTTTGTTCTGATTTGACAGTAATGAGACTTTTAACACTGGTTCGATTGCATCACATCATAGTGTTTTAATTACATCTTGTATAAATTCTCTTAATGTCAAGAAATAAGTGTTTTGACTTTTTCTCCCCAAAGACCAAGAAACTGTTTTGATGAAAATGAATACAGAATTTTCCCTGTTTAGGTAGAAAACTTTCTTTTTTGAGCTTATAGAAGCCCTTCTTTAAAGAAAACTTTGTTATTAACAGACATTCATCTTCTAGAAATCTTGGCTACTTACTCATTTTTACTAATTTTATAAAAATGTATAATTGTACCAATTAGTAGTAATAAAATGGTTCTTTTTTGTACTTTGAAATTATTTTAAAAATACATGCTTTTCATGAATATTAGAGATATTGTAATTCATTCGTGAAATTGTACTTTTACATGTATCTTCTTTGTCTTCCCTGTCCTGTCTATTTTCAAGTATATCTGGATAGATTTAATGTAACACAGAACAGAAGTTTTTAGTCTTTACAAAACAGAGTCTGAACTTGCCTCCAAAGGGTTGGGGGGAAAATGCCCCTTTATTTGGTCACTCTCAACTAAACAAAGGGATCTGCGCTGTAATCACAGAGGCACATGGTTCGAATCCATCAGCTACTCCATGGGATAAAGATGAGCAGTCTCCTCCCACACAATTAGCAGCCTTTGAAAATTCAGAGGATCAGCGATGGGTCGGGACACAACAACAACTAAACAAATAACTCATTAATTATCCTTCCTAAATGCATTTTGAGTTTGGGTTTTTAGTCTTTTTTAGTAAATTCATGTAATGCATAAATTATTTCTGGAGCAGGATAACACCTTTTTCTTGAAAGTGTTGTTTGCAAATTTTATTTTGTTAAAAAAAATGCAAAACCCATATTTCCATTGAATTTATGACCATTGAAGAATGCATAGGAGATTCCCTGAGGAGGAAAAAAAATGTCTGAATCTCTTTGGAGGGTATTATTGGCTCTGAACATATATGAGTTATAGAACCTCAAAACTCTCTTAAATTATTTTGGCTTGATGCTTCCCTTAAAACAGGATACATCACGAGCAGGTCAGTTTGGCCCGAGTTTCTGTTCCTACCACATAGACTCAAACCACATTCTGATCCATAAATATGACTTGGATACACGCCACCAGTGCTTTTCTCAGTACATGACAGATAAAGGCTTCATCAAATTGGATTAAGAGATTGTCCTTGAAAGGATTGCCCAAGACATGCATACAACAAAAGAAACAAAACCAACCCTTTTTACATAATAAAACTTTCAATTATGACTTACTGTGAATGAAGTTGTTAGTGAAAAAAAAAATTTAATACCACTTTTCTAAAAGGAAAAAACACTGAGCAAGTCTCTCTATTACAAATTTGATTTTTCAGGCAGAAAGGAGAGTAGGCAGATTGATCAGACATATGAGATACACTGGTTCATTGGCTTTGTTTTCTTCTCTAAAATTTTGAAATATAATTGGGACTGGAAAATTTGAGACATCATACCCTAAAATTCTTTCATCTGCCAAAAGCATTAATATCTCAACCCAAATACTTAACAACTTTTAAAAAATGGTCTTTATTTCAAAATAGAAACAGTATATTTGCCTTGAGTATGTGATTGCAAGTAGTAGGTGAGTAATGCATCAAGATTTGGTGATCTCTGGCAGTTTGGACTTCTCCCTTTGGTTTCTGATAAGCAGGAAAGAATAAAGGACCTTCTGAAATGCAAAGTTAACTCACATTTTGGTGCAGCCTTTCAAGTAGGAAAATCATACCAGTCTCTACCAGCAGTTCTGAGGTTTCTATTATTTCCCCTGACTCCTGCTCCTGAGAGTAGTTGCTTATAGTTTACAAATAAAATTCTTATCACTTAATATTGTCAATAAAATGGAGCCTTAATCTTATCATTAAAATCTCCTGTTTACATTAATGGTCTAATTTTCTGCTTCTCATTTTTACACACAATTATAGCTTTCTTTAGGGAATTCTGATGGCCTAAAGTGGTAAGAACTTGCACTTCAATCCCAAAGAGACGCAATTCAAATCCCTCAGCTACTCCACAGAAGGGTGGGCAGTCTCCTCCTGTGCAATTTACTGCCTCAGAAAATCAACTGGAGGGTCAGCTATTAGTCAGTTCTGACTCAACAGCACATAAAAACAATACCATAATTTATATTTCCTGCCTTTCTCTTTTTACATGGCTCTTCTCTATATCTAGCATCATTTTTATGCTTCCTTTTCTAGCTTTCAGTGATTAAAATCTACATTGATGTTAAGAAATATTCAGAGTGGTGCAAATAAAACAGCCTAAGGCAAAGGCAAATATGAAGGGGTCACCAGTGAGCAGTTTCTAATCACAATTCCACTTTAAACCACCAACTTTGAAAAATCAGTAACTTAAACTGTCATAGGAGCTATTTCGTGTGTGTGTGTGTGTGTGTATGTCTCTGGTATAAGATGAGTAGACATAATTGTAATTGATGTGTAATAGGTTGAGTTTGAGGATTGTGAAGAAATGTAGTAAAATACAAAACCTCAAATTAGTGAAGATGTTTAGGTAATAAAAGGCATTATGAGTGCGTACATCACATTTCCAAACAAATTCTAAGCAGTAAGATTGATTCCAGACTCGTGGCAAAAAGGATAGCAAACATGTTGAATACATAATGTGCCAAACACTATTCTAAATGTTGTACTTTTATTCAATTAGTTCTTACAAGCTTAAGAGATAGTTTGACTTTGTGAATGAGACAGTTGAGGCACAGAAAATAATTTGTCCAAGGTCACAGAGCTTTTAAGTAGAGCAATTAAATTTAAATTCTTGGCTGGCCTAGTGGTAAGAAGCAGTGTTGCAATCCCAAAGGCACATGGTGTCTAATCCACCAGCTGCTCTGTAGGAGAAAGATGCGGAGTCTTCCCCTGTGTGATTTACTGCCTCTGAAAATCTACTAGAGGATAAGCTGGTTCAGTCCGGTTGTACAACACACACAACAACAAACTACCGAATATTCAGTTGCCTGTCTGTAATTGTGGTTCCTGATGTATGTCCTCTTTTATTTTATTCCCTAGAAACTGGATGGGATTAAGTGCCAATTTGAATGCCCTCTATTTGCAAAAAAGGACAAATAATAACTGACACAGTTGTAGAATTGAGACCATAACCAAGGCTCTGAATCTCAGAACAGTATTACTTTTATGTACAGGCAGTGGAACATTAGCGCAAAGAAACAATTGACCTGCTCCTTAGATTGTTTTGGTTATGACACAGCATCTTTTAGGGAAATCTTGAGCAGAGAAATCAAGCCAGCCTGTTCATTATTCATGGCATGAGATCCTGATTCACATGAGAGGAACTCACTGTGAGACAGGACATTGGAAATTAGGTTTGAGAAATCACACCATTGCTTAATGCCTGTTACTTTTGCATACTTAGTCTTCAGTTTGTCTCATGTCTAACATGGAAGCATTTGAAAGATAAGCCTCTTTGGATTCAGTCTAGTAGTTGATGTTTCTGAATTGTTCACGCATTTAAAATAAAATGCATGAGCAGTCATACTTTCAATGATGATTTGGTACTTCTCTCCATATCAGTGGTAGTTGAGGAACACTCATGCTATGCTTAAGAACTTGGCTGCTAACTGAAAGGTCTGCAGTTTGAACTCAGCAGCTACTCCACAGGAGCAATATGTGGCAATCAGCTTCTCTTTTCTTCGAAAAACCTATGAGGCAAGTTTTATCCTGTCTTAAAGAGGTTTGTGATTCTAAATTGACAGCAATAGGTTTATGTGATAGCCTTGTGTCTAATAAGAGGTTTACAAGAATGAACTCTAAAAGAAATGATGTGAATGCTAAGTAAGCACCTCCAATTCAGCGTGCTCACACTTGAGTTTATTTCACCCAAATATACTGCCTCCTAGCCCCAGAATTTCCAGTCTTCATTGATGGTATTGTCATTATCTGCCACTAAATATAATCATTTGGCAGGGGGTCATTATCTCTCTCTCTCATTTACTATTAATAAAACAAAACAAAACTTACTGAAGAACAAAGATTTCAGCTTTTAGTATGGATTACACCTCAAAAGTAAAAAAAAAAATTCTCACAACTGGACCAATAAGCAATGTAATGATAAACTGAAAAATGAAATTGTCAAATATTTCCCTTTACTTAGAGCCACTGCCAGTATCCATGGAAACAGCAGTTACTAATTCAAAAGACTTACTGCATTTGGCAAATGTGCTGCAAAAGCCTTTTAAAGTACTAAAGATAAAGGATGTCACTTTGACAACGAAGGTGCAGCTGACCTAAACCATGCTTGATATTTCCAGTCACCTCTCATGTGGGCAAAAAAATTTGACAGTGAATAGGAAAGTCAATGAATTGATGTGAACAAATGAATTGAGAAGAATTGTGTTGGTGAAGAATATTAAAAGATCAAACAGCTTTTTTTGAGAAATGCAACCAAAATGCTTTGGCCATGTTATTAAGAGGGACCAATTCCAAGAAAAGACTTAAAGTTTCTGAGTCAGTGAAAGAAAGGAAGACTTAGAAAATAGAATGCCTTGATGGATACAATAATGGGCAATGATTGTGAGGATGGTGCAGGATCTGGGAGGGGTTTGTACTGTTGTATAGAGTCGTTATAAGTACGAACTGGCCCAGCTGCAACAGTTGATGCTTAATGCAGGTAGTAACTAACAGAGTGGGGTTCTTTTCGAGAACTCCCTTATTAAGGATTCTGAGGTATGTCACATACCTCTTTTCATTACGACTGTGTTTTATTAGTATCTTTATAAACCCAATCTTCAAGAACTGGAAATATTAAATACAAACTTACCGATATATTTTAATACATAAATCATAAAAGTGTATTTCAGTAGTGAAAAAAGAGTTGGACAACAGTGGCATTTTGTTAATTCTATTTGTTAAAGGTTATATACCCTCTGGATTATCCCTGGGAATGAGGATGAAGTTTCCGGTAAATTAGTGAAAGTTTTTTATATGGTCTTTTTTGTTTTTTTCTTCATGTATTTCAAGATCTCTGACTTCTTCCCAAATTTATCTTACTGACTTTTTGTACAACTGAAGCCCCCGATTCAATCAGCTAATTGTTTCACTGATAGATTTTTTTTTTCACTGATAGATTTAACACCTTTTCTTCACCTTTCTCATTTTCCCTTCATTTCTTTCCTCTTCCAAATTCATCCTTGATCTGTCAGTTCTTTGTGATCTATGAGCTTTTTCACATAACTAGTAGAAATATACGTGCTGCAATAAAAAGTGCATGTAACTAATGATAAGATGTAAAACATCTTATGCCCGCCCGCCCGCCCAAAATAGCAAATCTAAAACAGAAGAACAGGAGATTATAGAGGAGGTGGTGATTTTGGGTTTTTAAGTCATATTTTCTAGAAAGCCAAAAGATTTATCTCCCTAAACAATGCTTATCTTCTTTAACTCTGCTACTGCTTTAGTCGAAACAGTTACTGTTTTAGTGGACTTTCTCTCAGTACTCTTTGTTTTGAACTCACAGGTTGCATGATACTTCCCTGCTATAAAGTTCTCCGCACAAATGCTTAGGCCTTGGAGTCAAGATTCATCTTCGACTACATTCCTTTTGCCTTAACATCCATTCCAGTGATAGATCACTCAGCTCAGCATTCCTGAATTGCTGTTTTGTTTTATACCTACTTGCCCTTCCCAGAGACCATTTTCCCTAAATTTACTCTTCTTCCTTCAAAATCTAGTTGACTGTAATATCTTCATTGTGCTTCCTTTGTACTCTCCCTTCATAGTAGTTCAAGCCTTTGTAAACCACTGTTTTTCCACATCTCTTTTCTAACGATTTTCACAATTTTGTAAATGTGTTTCAGTACCTCTCATTACTGCAAACTTGGACTGTGCCTTTTTTAACTTTGGAACTATTCCCAAAGTACTAAATACGAATGCAATCTAGTAAATGTTTAGCTCAGGCAGCTTTCCCCCCCCTATATTATTTTTTAGCATTTTTGAGAAAAATTTTCACACATAGAACACTAGGTATTTTCCTGTGATTTCCTAATCTGATGATGACTGCCTTAGGTTTTCTAAGTGGAAGTGATTGAGAACTGGTTACCTTTACTTCTGGTTTTTATCAGTCTCTTCTGTTTTCCCTTTTTGTTCTTTGGTTTTATGTACTTGAATATATTCTTAAACTCAAAATTATATTTGAAAAATCAGTGTTTAAATATTTCGATGATTTTGGCTTTCAAATATTGGAAAGAAAAATGTGACTTAGGTGAAATAAACATAGACCTTTTTTTGCCTTTCCGTTCTCCCACACACTGTGTTTATAATGTGAATGAAACTTCAAAAGAACAGGCTAATGTAATAGGATCAGAGTATTCATTTGTATGGTTGCCCTTCGATGAGGTCTTGTGATCTTCAAGAAACTAGAAGTAGATCATTTAGTACATTTTAAGCATTAAAGGAAAAGGATTGACTTACATCAAAAGGATCTATTTCATAAAAATTTCTGTTAAAAAATTACTAATTTGCAAGCATGATCACTAAATACTTGTTAAAATAGGTCACGACTCCTGTTATCTTTTCAATGAAATATTAAACAGGATTTTTTTAAAATGATACACTTTTTCTATAAAAAGAAATATTCATCAGCAAAACAGTGTAATTACTTAAAGGAGATTATTAGCTCAGAACTTTGAGCTTAGTAGATTTCACTATCTTCTACCAAACAGTTAAATTTCTTAAATGATGACTATTTCAGCAGCTATTTAATTAGTAAAAATTACAGGTAAGAATTTTTTTGTTCTCCAACTTTTAACGATGCACTAGTTTTATGAAGAAAATGTTAATCTTAAGATACACTTTGAAAGCTATAAATAGTGTGCATTTTAGAGATAAATTTATAATTTGGTGGCATTTTAGATGTGATTTTCTAAATTTTATACTGTCTCCAGTGAATACTATGCTTTCTAAATATCTACTGTATTTTCTAAATATCTTGTTGCTGTATTATACGTTCATTTTTTAAAGGGAGTGAATATTATGTTTAAAGCCATATAAGAAGATTGGAATTATTTTTATTGGACTTATTGTTCTTAATGCTAGTAACTATTCACTTACCAATATCTTAGCTAGTAAAATGAAGAATAATACCTGGTACAAACATCTTTGTGAGGATGATGTTCTTGTTGTCATGTACCAAGTCAGAACCAACTGGTAGCTGACCCTCAAATGGGTCTTCAAAGGTAGTAAACATTACAGGAGAAGAGTGCTCATCCTCCTCCTGTAGAGCAGCTGGATTTGAACCGCAGGCCTTCAGTTTGATAGCACAGCTCCTTAACAGTAAGGCCACCCAGAGTGTTAATGAAAATTTTAGCTCCATTAATTGACAGCACAGCATGCTTAATGGCTTTTATTTTTTTTTCTGTATAAAATGAATTAGAGTAACAATATGTGAATATAGTTAGACTGGTAATATTTCTGTTGTAATATAATGTAAGTGAACTGAAAGGAAAAAATTACATTTTACAAATTTTTTTGTGGTATAGTTAACTTAGTTTTTCCATTTGAGTAAAAAATTATTAAATGCTTAAAAAGCATTGTCATATACAGATTTATGTCTAAGTTCCATTAGCCTAATGTCTACTTTTATCCAAACTAATTTTCACACATTTTACTATTATTATTAAAACTCTTATTTTTCTCTTTTTAAAGCAATTAAGTTGCACTATATGCTTGATGCCTTCTTATTTTTCATTATTAGTATTATAAATTCTATAATCAAATATAAATTATATAATAAAATATATATTCAATATAAATTGCTTTTGTTGTTGTTTGCCATCGAGTTAAGCACAACTCATAGTTACCCTATGAATAAAAGACCTGAAGCCTTTCTTTAACTATCAACATTTATCGAAGTTTATAGCGTTTCAAGAAGCATATTATTTAGGAAGTGGATGTCACTCCTGCTATATATAAATTATAAATTAAAAAAATTATAAATCAGTATTATAAATTTATATATGATATATACATATATATTAATAGTATGATAAATACTATCATCATTGTAAGGAACTCTGGTGGCTTAGGGGTAAGGAATTGCACTACCAGTGCAAAGGTACGTGTTTCAAATCCATCAGCTGCTCCTCAAGAGAAAGATGAATAGTCCCATGTCGTGCAGTTAACTACCTGTGAGGACTGAGGGTCAGCTATGAGTTGGTTCTGCCTCAGTGGTAGACAACAGCAGAATGGGAGCTCTGGTGGCCTGGTCCTTGGGGAGTTGTGCTGTTAACACAAAAGTGGCATCTCTCTGGCAGTTTGAATACACCAGCAATTTGGGAGGAAAAATGTGCAGTCTCTTCCCATGCAATTTACAGCTTCCAAAATCCAACTGGAGGTCAGCTATGAATCAGTTCCTAAACAATGGCAATGAGAGAGAGAGTGTCCCAAAATGGTTGATACCTATGTGACTTTTTTCCCCCCAGATATTTTTGCAAGTTAATTCATTTTGATAATTTAGGATATATCTTACTCTTTTAAGTCCTGTAATAGTAAATATTGATTGTATAAATAGTCCATAACTTTATTTTTTTAAAGTTATGTATTCTTTTTCTACAACTTTTACTAATATACTATTTCAAATTGTTTTACTAATGTCTTATTTTAAACTAAAAAAGAAACATTTCTTTTGTGCTCTTGTTTAGAAAAAAATGAGTATTTTAAATATGTATTTATTTCTTTAGTATATTTATTGGTTCTACTGTTTATTCTCACAGTTTCTTTTACCTTAAAATATTTGCAGAGGTCAGACTATCTCAGAATAAAATACATAAAAGATTTATATTTTCATTATTTTAAGCATACAAAAAAGAATTGTTTCATTTTATATTGTTTAAATATATTCTGTTTTGTTTTCAAGATTAAAAAATGAAGCTCCTACAGAGGAACAAGAAACTGTGTCAGAGGTACGTTTTTATTTCATACCCTAAAGGTTTTTGCATTTGAAATTATTTTTAGGTATATTGTTTCCAACATTTTAGTTTGAATAAGCATGCATTAATAAATATCAGCATGTTACAGGGAAAGAAAAATTTGGTTTTATTTTCATTACATATACAATGTCTATACCTAGTAAAATTAAAAGATAACTTTGTTTTTGTTTGACTGCTCAACTAGTTAATTATTGACATCATAAATCAGTAAAACCAATCATTAAGCACATTGGCATATTAATCTTTCCAGGTAATTTCCTTTTCTAGAGAAAGTAAATTGTCAAATGTTTACAATAATTTTTAAGGTAGAAAAACTAATATGTTCTTGCTATGTTAAAGAAGTACTCTGAATGTAAGATTTAGGAGTATCATTTAAATGTTAGCTACAGGCTGGTTTCATAGATGTGTGTAGAAAAGTTTTGCTGAAGTATTTCTTTTCCTGATGTTAGTTTCTTGTTTTGCTTTTTTCTTGGCTCTCTTTGATTGTAGTGAAGTGAGGTGGATTCGGCATTGTTTTTTTTGAATAGTTAATTCTGTCTTGTGCAATTAACTAAGAAAAAGTAGTAGCCTTCTTCCAAGAAATCTTTATTACTAGAAAATTTTATTTAATTTTAAATACAAATACATTTATTTGATAGATTTTTGTTGCTATTGTTCTTATTTGGTAGTTTGTAGTTTCATGGAATTGATAATAGTTCAGCTATGCTGTTGAGCTTATGTGTATAGTGTTCTTTTATCCTTTAATTTTTGTAGGTTCTGTAGTGAATCTTTTCTTTCCTGACACTGATAAGTTGTGTGTTATTTTTTTTCTTACTCTTGTCATATATTTTACAAGTATATGTTATAAAACATGGTGCATTGCTATTTAGCTCTGGTGTCATAGTAATAAAGACTTGCTCTGTCAATCCCAAGGCATTATGGTTCATATCTATCATGGGAAAAAAGATGGACACACTCTTCAGGCTTACAGCTTCTGAAAACTTGTTGGAGGGTTTTCTGTGAATCAGTTACAACACATTGTTGCTTAACAACAACAACAATAACAACAACAACAACATTATTTTTGTTTTTTATCTTCTAGATAGCATCTTCTAGAGCAACTAGAAGTTAACATTTATATCACCTTCATTTTTACCATTTCTATCACTCGTTGTATGCAGATTATTGTTTCTGTCTAGGGTCATATTCCTTTATCTGAAAACCTTCCTTTGATGTATCTCATGCTGCTGATCGACTGGTATTAATTCTCTCAGATGTTGCTTATTTAAAATATCTTTATTTTTCATTTTTAAGAAATGTATTTTGGTGAATACAGAATTTTGAGTTGACAGTTTTTCTTTTATCAGTGCGAAGAAATTATTGTCTCTGGTTTCCATATATTCTATAGTAATTTCTGTCTTGTTTCTGTATATTCAATGTTTTTCTGTGCATATAGTTGTTTTTCTTTGATCACTTTGTTCTTAATTTATTCTGCTAAGATTAGTAGCAGACCAGTTAAAGGAAGTACAGAATCAACAGGGTCCCAAATGTTGGATTTGCTTTGTAACACCATGATTTCCTACATCAAAGTCTCTCTTTTGTTCAGTTCCTTCACTCCTTTATGTCACAGTGGTTCACTGGGAGGTCTCTGAGAAACTCACACCCATCAGGGGAGTGACTCACATGACTGTAGACATGCAGTCCAGTTTTGCAGAGACTGGTGAGCAGTGTAGACCATCAGTTGCAGTGCTGCTGGAGAGTGGGTGTCCCCAAAAGAGAGAGCTAGCATTTAGCACTCATAAGCGTATATAAGCCTCTGATGGGGGGAGGAAGCTTGTCTCACACCCTAATCCAATCTCCTTAATACTTCAGTAAATACTTCAGCACAAAATAAAAAGATAATCAATAGCTAAGAAATAACATTATGAACAATAAAACTTTTTGACACCACAGACCATCCCCTGGCTTTTCTAACCACTAACCTTCATATTTGAAGAATTAATATTTCCCTTATAATAAGAACTATATTCATGAAAGCATACAAACCAGCAGCTTCATGATTTAATCTCCCCCATTTTAGATAGCCAGTTTCTGATTTTCCCATTCCCATCAAACCAGTACTCTGAAGAAATAAGCATGTTCCTTTCTCTTAAGAATCTTCTGTTCCGGTTAGAACAGTTAACATCTGCATCAATAAGCCAAGTCCTTAGTTAAGAGCAAGCCATCAGGTTGCAGCAATAGACACTAGCTCACAGCATGAATCATCTTCATCTGCTGAGGTTCTGGTCAATTCGTCTCCAGCCATCAGTGGCTAGGTCTGTGTAAGTGTATCACCTGCAAACCCAGGTGTCCATACTTCTTCCTGTGTTCCAGACCACCTGGTCTCTTCACCTAGTTTTAGCCCTCGCATGGGGCCACGTCAACAAGATGGGGGTCCTCATGAATTCCTGGCTCCTTAATCTCTTTGAGGCTTATCCATACATCTGCATATACAGATCAGTAATTCTGACGGAACTTGCCTGCCCTCAGCCTGTCTGTTCATTGCTGCATGCCTCCAAGTGTAAAGCTCTTCAAGCAATAGGCCAAAATGAATCCATTTGTATCTTAAACCATTTTCATCTTAACAATTTAATCTTAAAACATTTTATCTTAAACCATTAAGTGTATCTTGGCTTTGCTTTTCTGGTCTCTGATGTTTAGCCGAAAAAAATAACTCCCTTGCGCTGAATCTCTCTCAGGGAATTAATATAATGTTAGATTTCCCTCACAGAATGACCATTCAGTCCTTTACCCCTTTTTCTCCTTCCTCTCATTTGCCACTTATTTTCACCCAGACGTTTCTACCTTAGGAAGAGACATCAGCTTCATCCACTGATGCCAGTTGAAATTGCAGAGAGCAAGACCAGTCTGACAGGTGCTTCTGCTTTAGTCCATTCCCATTCATGTTGAGTAGGGTTACATAGGTACAACAGCAGTGGACTCTCTCAGCCACTAGACCAGACAGTAGTAGTCACCATTAACTCTACTTTTATAAGATGGAGTGAAGGTACAGTCTAACCCATCAGACCCTTTGGATTTCGTGATACAAATTTAAGGATTATTGAACCATTCCTATTTCTTGTACATGTAATGCTTCCCTGGATCTTGGATTGCAACATCAGGCAAGAAAAAAACAATTTCAAGTCATGTGGGGTAGAACTGTATATTAGCACCAGCATTTTCCCCTTCTCCCTCTGCTATAGATAACTCTGAGAAACATTCTTCTGGGTCACTGCCTACCACGTGACCTGAGGCCATATGTGCATATATGGGCAAAATGGCCTGGTAGAGGAGAATAAACCTTCTTGGGGCTTCTGGACATGGTAGCCCAATGTATTGTAATCCTCAAACTTATTTATAAATTCTTGAAGGTTCCTAAAATGGTATTAAAAGGATATGGAAATGCAGTTATTAATGGGACTAAAGGGTAAATCTAGATGAGAATTAAAAAATGTAAACAGATGATATATGAAGTAGTTGCCTCTCTTTATCTAAATGTATTATTGGCATCATGGATATTATGATAATATGTCTAATTGGGAGCACTCTTTCTACCAGATATTATAAAACTCAGGGCATGTAAGTCAAGCAAGTGTTGACTGGACATGGAACTGTTAGAATTGCTTAAGCCCACTCAGGTTATTAATTTAAAGAAATGTAGGATACTAAGTGGACAAAAAAAAGAAATAATCAAAGACATGCTAAAGGCTATGATGTTGGCCCTGATAAATTTTCTGTATAATAACCCTATATGACCTGAAACAAAGGCACGTGGCTGGCTCATGAAGTTAACTGTAGATTGCTGAGTCCTAAATAAAGTAGTACCACTTACGGATTCAACAGTCTCAGATATGGTATCACTGGTGCAGATGATAAAGCAGACCAGAAAGACTGGAACAAAGTGATAGATCTTGCAAATGCGCTTTTTTTTTTTAAAATCTCCATTCCAGTCTCAGAAAAGAGTCAGCCAGTTTGCTTTTGCATGAAAAGGATCTCAGCTTACCTTTACAGTCTTACCACTAGATTATTTTTAATGCCATAGTCTAGTGCTGCAGCCTGGTTAGAAGAGACTTGAACTTGGTCCACATATCCAGTGTTAATTATATATTACAATGATGCTATTTGTTACTATCAAACACTGAAGAACAGACTACGATGATTTGAAAACTGGGCGTGTCCACATGATCTACAGTGATAGGTTGACAAATCTACCAAAAATCTAGGGCTCTGCCCAAATAGTAAAATTCTTGGGAACAACCTAGGCAGGAGCCACCCTGTGATATTCCACAGGCAACCAAAACAAGCTGCTGTCACTACCTACTCCCAAGACCATAAAGGAGGCCTAAAGTTTGATTAGTCTACTTGGATTTGTAGTTCTCACTTCTGACACCAACTGCATTCATAATTTTTTCTGCCAAGATTAGTAGCAGACCAGTTATAAGAAGTACACAGTTAACAATATCCCAGATGTTGGATTTGCTGTGTAATTCCATGACTTCTGACATCAACAGTCCCTCCTTTGTTCTGTTCCCTCACTCTTCTATGTCCCTTGGGTTTATCAGTTTACTGGAAGGTCTCATGAGAGACTCAGACCCATCAGGGGAATGGCTCACATGATTGTAGGTATGCAGGCCAGTTTTACAGAGACTGGTAGCATTGTAGACTGTCAGTGGTCGTACAGCTAGAGAGCAGGAATCTCAAAAAGAGAGAGCTAGCATTTAGCTCTCATGGCTTATATAAGCCTTTAGTAGAGTGGGCTTATATCCAGTCCTAATCCTATCCCTTAATGCAATAAATACTTCAGCACAAAATAAATAATTAATGGCTAGAAAAAGTAATTTTGAATAATAAACCTTTGACAACCCAGTAATTTTAAGGGTTTATACCTTCAGTTGGTAATAGTATGAATATGATGTGTCTAATTTAAAAAACCTATCTTCTAGGTCCCAAATTATTTGGAACATGTTTTTCCAGAGCTTACTTTTTACTTATATTTTATTACTGGAAAAGAAATTAATGTCAGTTGTTTCCCTGAGGTTGATAAATACACCTTGTTAATTTCCAAGAAAATTTTATCAGATACTTAAGTTTAAATATCTGTGTTTTTTCTTTAAAATAAAAATTATATTCCATGGGAAAAGGGTAAAGTCATCTTCAGAACTTCATCACTCATATGCCAAAGAAGTGCTTTATTCATACTTCCTATTTCATTACACAAAATAAAAAGACAGACTCAAAGAGATTGGGATTTAATCAAGTTAGTTTTACTGCTTACATACAGTGATAAAATGATTAATACCAGTATTACTTGCCTTCATTCATGCTGTTATGTGCCATCAAGTATGACGCATAGCAAACCTGTGTACAATAGTTCTGAACCCTGCCCTATCCTTGAGCTAGTCTCACTGATTCCAGCACACCTAATTCCATTGCCCTAGTTACCGTGTCACTGCATCTTCTCCGGAGTTTTCTCCTTCACTTTCCCTCCACCCTTTTAAAAGTGATATCCTTCTCCAAAAACTGGTCCCTCATGGCCATGTGGCTAAAGTATGTGAAACAGAGTTTCAGAATCCTTGCCTCCAGGGAGAAACTTGGTTTCACACTCTCTAAGACAGACTTATTTGTTCTGGCGGTCCATGGTTCAATACTCTTCTCCAGCACTCCAACTCAAAAGCATCAATTCTTCTTCTGTTATCTTTGGTCATTGTCCAGTTCTCTGATGCATAGCAAGTAACTGCGAAGACCATGGCCTAGACCGTGGCACACCTTAATCTCTAGACTAACATCATTGCTCTTTGGCCCTTTGAAGAGGTCTCTTACAGCACATTTCCCCAGTTCATCTTTTGATTTCCTGACTTGCTGGTGCCAAGACTGTTGACTGTGGAGCTGAGCAAGCTGAAATTGTTAACAACCTCAATCTCTTCTCCATCCATTATGATGCTTTCAGTTGGCCCAGTGGTGAGAATCTTTGTCTTCTCGATGTTAAATTTCAAGTCATAATGATGACTACAGTCCTTAACCTTCTGCAGCAAATACTCCAGGTCCTTCTCAGCTTCAGCAAGCAAGGGTTTGTCATCTGCAGAACACAGGTTGTTGATGAGCCTTTCTCCAGTCCTGATGCGACACTCCTCCTCATAAAGTTCATTCTCCCAAATTATCTGTTCTGATTGAAAAGATTAAGACGGAACCTTTTCAGATTGAAAAGGTATGGAGACAGGATGCATCCCTGACCAGTCCCTTCCTAATTTTGAACTGTGCTGAGGTACCAGCATTTTTGCACCACTAGTTTTGACCTTGCATATTTCCTGAAAGTGACTGAGAACTTTCCAAGTATCTCTTAATCACCATTTGAAAATCGCTAACATGGTCTTTAAAATGAAGATTGCTCCTTAGAATTATGCATTGTACACACTTACAAAATCTTCATGAGAATTGTTTAGGCTTTCTTGTAGAGAAAAAAGATGCTGGTTATTTATGGAGGATCTCTTCTGAATCATGAGAAATCTTTTTGTTTAGTTTATAATATCCCTGAAAGAGTAACTGTCCAAATTCTAGCTGGAGGAGATGGAATAAGAGTAATTCTTCTGATTTCTGGCATTCTGTTAGTCCAGCAAGGAGAATCGCTTTATTAATTATATAACTTTTACTAAATCTTTGTTTTATCTCAATACTTGACTAGTATACTTTGCTGTGCTTGATATTCCAAGTCTAAACCTTTTCTGATTCAAATGGTTAATCTCTAACCCCTGTGATAGGAAAAAGAATAGGTAATGTGTGAGTGGGGAGACAAAATTATTTGGATTTCCTAGCATTTCTTTGCTTCATTTTTAAATTATTGTGTATTGAATATTTTACTGAGTTCACAGGTTTCTGAGGTTGTTTGGGCAAATTGACACTTAATTTCTCTACTGATGATATTTTGTGTCCCTTCATTCACATTACTAAGACTATTACTATACTCCAGCATCTTTCTGTCTTTGTTGCAGTCTTTTTGGATATTAGTCAGCTTTGATGTCTTTATTCTTTATAAATGAAAAGCTCTATTCCTTTGTCCCTATTTTAGCAGAGTTTTAGGAGGATGAGGAGATAAATATATCATTTGCCACAATCAATTTTCATGTGCCTGAGGCAATCAACAGTAGTAAGTAGGCCTAGATTTTAATCTTCATTCTACCAGTAATTGGACTACTCCATCTAATTTCTTCCTAAAGTCAGGACTTTTTTTTCTATCTAAAATACCTAGTATAGAGTTTTAACATCTTACTCATCATATGTGCCAATAATTTGTAATTGAGAGGTTGTCGTCCAACTTACTGGGATTTTATGACACCTTCCCCCCCCATACATTTGGAAAAACAAAAGATTTAATTTTTAAACATATTTTATGTCTAATTATGATACCCACATTGTAACTACTCTCATCTTGCACATCTTTGTAAGTAACTGCTTTTTTACCTCATTTGGAAACTTTATGGTATTCTAGAATCCTTACAGATTTTTAAAAAAGAACTCTGAATGTCTTGAGTAGTAAAGATAATATTATACTATATATTAAAGTCTATGAAATGGTTTTTCCTTTCTTTGGTATATTGTTTGTTGTTGTTGTTGTTAGGTGCCATCAAGTCACCTATGACTCATAGCAACCCTATGTACAACAGCCCTAAACTCTGCCCTATCCTGTGCCAATCTCACCATCTCCAACACACCTACCCCCATTACCCCAGTCACTGAATAAATCCACCTCATAGAGGGCCTTCCCCTCCTGGGCTGTCCCTCTACCCTCCCAAGCATGACGTCCCTCTCCAAGGATCGGTCCCTCCTTACAACGTGTCCAAAGTATGTCAGACAAAGCTTCAAAATCCTTGCCCCCAGGGAGCAGCTTGGCTTCACCCTTTCCAGGACAAACCTGTTTGTCTTCCTAGCAGTCCACGGTATATTCAATACTCTTCTCCAGCACCACAGCTCAAAGGCATCAATTCTCCTTCTATCATCCCTAGTCATTGTCCAGCTCTCTGATGCATAGGAAGTGATTAAAATCTCTTTTATCCAGAAGGGTTAATATAATAAAAACTGTTTTCTTGATGCTTATTTGTGAATATAAATGAAAATTGTTAATAATAATTTCAGGAAATTTCAAGACCCAGCATGGCTGAAGAAGAAAAAGAAATATCAGAACTGGAAAGGTAATATATAAGAAAAACTGAATATCTTGACGTTTATAAAAAGAATTTGAACTTAGTTATTTTACATGAAAGTAAAATTTTAACTTAAAATTAACAAAAATACACTTTAGAGCTTTAGTTTTTCAGTTTTCATTCATTAGAGTATATAAAGGGAACTCTGGTGACCTAGTTAAAAGGAGTTGCACTGCCATCCCAAAGGCAGATGGTTTGAATCCGCCAGCTGCTCCTCAGGTGAATGATGGGCAGTCTTCTCTTGTGCAGTTTATAGCCTCCGGAAAACCTACAGAAGAGTCAACTATGAGTCCATTCTGGCTTGGCAGTAATGAGTAGTTGTACCAGAGTACATGTCATTAGTTTTTAAATTTTCAAAATTTACTTGCTAGTATGCAAAATGTAACTAAATTGTAGTTGTCTATTAAATTAATTATTTACAGGATGTATCAATGAAACAATTATTACAAATGATCAGTCTCTTTGGTTATTTCCATGTAAATTTAGAAAGCAAACTGATTTTCCATTCAACTATTTATGTACATTCCATTTTTTTACATTAGTTGCAATATCCATAACATAATCACATTATTCCTGCTTCTACCCTGTGAATCCTGTTTCCATTACTCATTCTTTCCTACCTCTTCCTACACTGAAAGTTCTATCCCTGGGCAGATGTTAATTTCTGATCTTACATGGTTGATCTTTCTAAGGAGTGAATGCCTCCATGGCTTTAAGGTTCATGTTCACCATATACACCTGTGTAATATTTGGCTGCATTTAAGTCTAAAGGGGATTTTTTAGGCCTGAAGTTTTATTTTAGGCTTGAAGGATAACTATAGGCCAAATGGGTAATTGTAACGTATTTAATTTTTTTTTCTCCTCATAATAACAGAACTAATTCTGACATGGTCTCTCAACTTGAATATTTTCCAACTCAAGGATTGATTTTTTAAAAAGTTGTAACAGAACATTGAGGAACACAGATATTTCATAACTCACTTTAACAAAAGAGAAACACTACTTTTATTCCAGATAATCTTGTCTTTTAAGTAATTTCTTTTTTCCTCATCTTTATAGAATTAATCTATTGCACTAAAAAAGGAAGTTCTGGATTTAGGATTTATGCATTTTCTCAGACATTACCATTAAGGTAGTCTACGGAGCATTTTTTGTTTGGAGGGGAAAACATGAAAATTCCACCAAGGAATTTAAAAAGCAATCAAGTTCCTCTATATTATTCAACTTTTTTTTTGAAAGTGTAACTAATCCAATAAAAAATATCTTAACAGAGATAAAAATGATAAATTTGAAATGAAGAAAAAATTTCAATTTTTGACTTATGACATAATTTATTATAAGATTCAAGAAAAATGAGTTAACACAGTTACTCATTTTTTCTTTTTTTATTTTTTTTACAGTTACTCATTTTTTAAAGTATTAATTCAAATAACTTTGTTTAAAAACCAGTAACGTACAGTTATAAAATATGTTGGGCAAAGCAATTCACAATAGTAACAAAAATGAGAGAAAATGTGCAGGATCTAAATGAAGAAAAGCAAAAAAATTTTTTTTTTTTTACAATTTCTGCCATGTGATTAATATTCCCTGAAAACCTGCTAGAAGATCAGCTATGAGTTGGTTCCAACTCCACAGAGCACAACAACAATAAAGAAAATGAATGCACCTGAATTAATGATGACATCAATGAAAAGCAAAAATTTATTGAAATAAACAGTGTAGTAATAACTTGAATGACAGACGATTTTCCAAATTACAGATATTTTGGCTGTTCAAGATCCTAAATGAGGTTTGATTTGGAAATGGAAAGTTAAACTTCCTATTTTTCAATTTATTAATATATATTTAATCTTTTTTTTGCTGAGTATTTAAGTTATTTCTGTAGTCATTATTTTAAACTTCTTAGTAAGCATCTTGGTGGTTCAAATATCTTTTACATTTTTTAAAAAACAGATTTGTAGAGAAGAGAAGAATGTGGTGATTTGCTCTATTAAGCAAAAAGTGCATTGTTAATCTATAATTATTCAGATTGTGTGGTACTGAGTCAAGAATAATCTAAAGACAGGTCAATAAAACAGAATAAAGAAAGTGATCTTATAAATATAAAGACTTCCTAACATATGACTATTTGATAATGTTGCTAGAGTATCTGGGCAATTCATTAGCAAAAATGAAATTACAAATTTATCAAATATAAAGTATGTAATTATTTCATTTCCTTTTAACAATATTAGAATGCTGAATCTAGCTAAGAGACTGGAGATCCTCTTAAATTTGTGTCCAGTGTTTTATGATTCAAGAGCTAGGGTCGGTTTGAATTCACTTGGTGGCCACTATAGTGGTAAGGAGTTGCACCACTGACCTAAAAGCACATGGTTTGAATCCACCAGCTGCTCTGCAGGAGAAGGATGGGTATTGTCCTCCCATGTGATTTGCAGCCTCTGAAACCTGCCAGAGGGTCAACTGTGAGTTGGTTCCACCTAGATGGCACATAACAACCATGGTGTCTGTCAACATATATTCACACAGAACACACATACACATACATAAATACATTGGTATTTTTATTAATGCGTTTTTACCGTCAGCCATGTGTCTGTGCACTGTACTGCAAATGCTTATCTAGCTGTATGTTCACATATATTTAAGGCATGCATGATTTGACTCTTGGGTTTTATTGTTAGGCTGTTAATGATCAGGGAATGTTTGTGGGAATGCTTTATGGTTTGCATAATAAATGACATTCTAAGTGTGAAAGTAATATATAAATAAAAAATATGAAAAAGAAATTCTTTCCAAATATATTACATATAGAAAGTTCTCTTAAAAATTATAAGAACACTCATATGTTTTAAACAATCAAGATATATAATGAAAAACATCATCAGGACTGAAACTGGTTAATAGTCTCCAGGAAAAAGGTTGACTTTTACGAGATGAGTCTTTGGCATTTTTTACCTCAAGTTATAGTGCTGTCATGAGAAAGGTGTAGACCTTAGGTACATATGTTTGTTTTTTGTAGGCAAATCCTTGACTACCAAGCAAGTCTACCTTTTGTTGTATTAAGATGGAATAGTAATAAGTAATTTTATTTTTTTTCCAGTAAACAAGATATTACTTCAACTGAGGAAGAAAAAAATGGATGTGATGCAAATTCATTTGAAGACTCACCAGTAACAAAAAGTGAAGAAAGTATAAAAGTTTCACCTAAGGAAAATGATACCTGTCTTGCAGACGAAGAAGCTGAAGAAACTGACTCAAAGAAAATCTTCAGTTGTGATGAAAATATTGGTGAAGAAAAGGTAGATAAGGAAGAACAGTTAGAACTTGTTTGTCAGGAAACAGAGTTGAAGATGTGCCAAAGTTCTGAAACCGTAATACCATGTGATCAGATCAAAGATGACAACTCTAGTGAAGCAAAAGTTTCTTCTAAGAATATTAAGGATTTGCGGTTGACATCAGGTGATGTTAGCATTGATCAGTTTTTGAGAAAAAGAGATGAACCTGAATCGGCCAGTTCTGATGTTAGTGAGCAAGGCAGTGTTCATTTGGAACCTTTGACTCCATCAGAGGTACTTGAGTATGAAGCCACAGAAATCTTTCAAAAAGGTAGTGGTGAATCCTCAGCCAACACTGATGAAGTGTAGAGTCTGATCAAACAGATGATGTTCCTAGAGGAAATAGTCCTAATACAAGAAAGACAACAGTAGGCCTGGCAGACAAAAAAAGAAAGGAGCTAAAATTAATTTGTTCTAAGTTTTTGTTTCGCTGTGGTAAGAATGCTCTGGAACAGTGCTAGCAGGTGAGCTCAGTGGTGAGTGTAGAGTTCAGAAATAAAAAAAATTTGAGGGAGTTCATTTATATATTTTAACTGTATGTTGAGCCTAGGTTATTAAGTCTATCAGTTCACCCATTATAGCACAATTAGTATGTCTAAGTTTAGTTTTGTCTTTTAATTAATAAGCTTTTATGAAGGTTAAACTTAAAAGTGAAAAGTCTTACTTTAGCAATTTCAAGAAAACATTGAATTAATTGAATTATAAGAGTAAATTCAGAAAGCTTTAGAAACTTCTATATGTCTGAAGTAAAATTCTTCATCAGTTATATACCCTTTTTGGTTAATTTAAAGGAGATTCAGAAAGAGACCTTTTGGGAATAATTTATCAATAGTAATATTGGATTGGCATTGTTAACAAAGGCTTTATATTGAGCATAATACTGGTACATGGAGCATGCTTAGAGTGCAGTTTTTATTTAATGAGAATTTGGGTGATCCATAAACTTAATTTGGATTTAATAATAACATTCCAGACTTGTCTAAAGCATGTAAACAGAATATTTTAATCTCTGTACCTCTATATAATTGTTAGCCTGCCAGGCTCTAAGCTTACCTTATTTAAACTTTCAGTGAAAGTGAATTATAAAAATAAAAATTTCTATTTGTGTTTTTTTGATCAGTGTAAGTTGTGCAGAAATTCCTAAACATACTCATAAATCCATTGTTGAAACTACTATATACATTATGCTTTTAACCTGGTTTTAATGCTCTTCATTGTAAGTACACCCATAAATATGATCTGGAAGCCAAACCAAAGTGTGGTATAAGGTAAAAACTGTAAAGCAGTAAACTGAAAACATGTCCTGATATAAATTCAGCCATGTTTAAGTGACTTTTAATTGTAAATAGGAATTTCAAGTGGGACCTAAAGCAGTGATGTAAATTTGATTTTGCGAGTTTAGAGTAATTTATCTATAAGATGGCTAAATTCTGGGTTTTTTTATCTTCTAGCATAATAGATATAGAAATGAATAAGGTGAATAAAATAGTTTGCTTTGAAGTACTAATAAGCTTTTATTTAAAGTTCTGCATTTTTCTTAAAATACGCTTTGAATTCTTTAATTTGTTTCATTGAATGTTAAATGTTTTAGACAGCTTTCAAAATTCTGCTGTAAATAGAGTAGATTTTGAGTAAATATTTGCAATAAAAATATGTCTCAGTAATTTGTGTTTCACATAATTACTTGAGTCAAATTACCTTTGGCGCCTTTAGAAACTGTATACTTATTCTAAGAAATGTTAAAGACAATGGTGGGGTTTTATTCTATGGTCTTTAACTGATATATGGTTTATTTCCAATTATGACTTAAAATTCAGCGAAATACTGATATTTATAGCAAATAGATTTGCCTTATAAATTCTTTTACTTCAAGCAAAATATAATTTACAGTTTTCTATCTGATAAGCAACTTAAAAAGGCTAAATAGGCAACATATATTATTGAATCAGTTTCTTCAAATTGAATGTCTTCAAATATTTATACCTTAATATTTCTTTCTTGGGCGGTGGTGGTTGTGGTTGTTGTTATTGCTGTTTACCATTGAGTCAGAACCCATAGCAGAGTCTCTGGGTTTTCAGAGGAAGTTTAAGTTCACATGGGAGGAAATTGCCCATCCTTCTCTTGCGGAGAAGCTGATGGATTCGAACCTTATGCCTTTGGGATTGCAGTGCAGCTTTGTCATCACTAGACCACCAGAACTCCCTCTTGGGTAGTAGGGGGCAAATGTTTTCCTGTTTCTTAGTCCCAAGAAAAGATATAGTTAGAGGGACCCATTAGCTAACATCTTGTTGAAACACAAATCTATAGAAGGAGTAATTTTTGGAGTAATTCTAAACCTTGCAAAAACAGGAAACAAAGTTCTCTATATAAGGACAACCCTCTGAATCTCATTCAATTTGTTGTCAAACGTATCACCTTATGCTGTAAAACCTTAGAAAACTTTGTCATGTAGTTTCTAAAAGACACCATAATCTTTTTATAAAAAAAAAATTGTAATTTTTTAAAATGTTTTACTTTTTTTCTGGTTTATTTACAAAGTTCAAACACATTATTTTTCACACTGGATCTTCCTTATTTCCTTCACCCCTTCCACCCATCAAAATGTGTGACCCTACGATTAACCACCCCCCTGTCCATCCTAAGCCCTCTGCTCCCCCACCTTTGGATCCTCGTACATATTCTACATTATGGTTTTATACAGTATTTGTCCTTATAGGACTGAATTCATTCACTTAACATAATGCTCTCCAGTCCCTCCCAAGTTAGATGTAATTTACAAAATCATTGTTCCTGCCTGCTGCATAGTATTCCATTGTACGAATGTACCATAATTTCTCACCCTCGATTTTTGGTTGGACATCTAGTCTGTGTCTATGTTCTTGTGATGGTGAATAACGCTGCTATGAACATTGGTGTACAAGTCTCCTTTTGTGCCTCAGTTCTCATTTTCTCAGTGTATGTTCCAAGCAGTGGAACAGCAGGGTCATATGGAATTTCTATGTTTAGCTTTTTGAGGAAATGTCAAACTGCCTTCTATAGTGGCTGTGTCACTTTACAGTCCCACCAACAATGTGTACGAGATCCTATCTCACCATATCCTCTCCAACATTTATTACTTGCTGTCCTGTTAAACTTTGCCACTGCTATTGGAGTGAGATGGTATCTTATTGTGATTTTGATTTGCATCTCTTTTACTGCCAGTGATTTTGAGCATTTCTTCATGTGTCTGTTTGTCATTCGAATATCTTACTGTGTGAAAATTCTTTCTGTGTAAAAGACACCATAATCTTTTTGAGTTCTTGGCACTTGCTTCTCCAGTCTTCTTAGAGCCTTTCAGAGTGGTGTTATTCAAAGTAGCTGATCAGTGAACTGTTTGTTACCTATCCATTATGACCAAAGGAGCTGGTACCAGGTTGTAAGTCTCTCCTTGAGAAAATTTGGCAATAGAAAAAGAAAAGGTACTTGAACTAATTAATTGTGCTTGGTTGTGTAATTGGTTTATATTCTCACACAATCTCTTATCAGCAGTCAGGATCAAATAATTTGGGTATACAATTCAAATATTTTATAGCAGTGCTTTTAAATTTTAAGTAGTAACTACTGTGAGCGATGTGTTGTTGTTTTTGTGTGCCAAGGAGTTAGAACCAACAATTAGCCAACCCTCCAGCTTTAAGTTATACAGGTGGAGATTGCCGATCATTTCAAACAGATGAGCTGGTGGATTTGAACCACGTGCCCTAAACAGTTACTTAACTTTGCTTTAGAGTGTGGAAGCAAGCACAAACAATAAGTGATTGAATATAAATTTTTTTTATGATAAAAAAAATTCATTATTTAAAAAAAGAGGTCGTTGGCTAGATTGGTCTGCGGACTTTGGTCTGCCTTCTCTACTTTAGAATGCTTAGCCCATATTGATTATGGATATGAAAGCTAGTGAGATAGAGACATCTTAACATTGTTTACAATTTTTTTTTGTAGCCTCTGTTACTTATGTCATTGTTTAACTTCACTACTGATGTTCTGGCTGTTAATGTTCCATTACAATTGTTAACTCTAAAACCAGTTACTTGTACTCAGTTCAAGAGAAAAAGGAATTCTACATGTAAGCACTAAAAAAGGATGACATGTGTTTCATTTTTACTAGATTAACATTGAAAAGTCAAGAGTCCTTGTCATGGAGTCAAAACCAATTCACAGCTAACTCTCCATAGGGTTTTCAGAGGCTGTAAATCACACAAGAGATTAGTCATCTTCTCCCTCAGAGCAGCTGGGGGATTCAAACTGCCTGTTTCTGAGTTGTCAGCACAATTTTCTGCCCACTAAGCAATCAGAACTCCGAATTTATCATTAAGACTTGTTTATTCTCTAGAACAAAAACACTAATTTACCCCTTTCTAAGAATAAGAGAAGCATTTTTCTTTTCTTTTTTGATTGAAACACATCTGGAGATGCATGCAGACAAAGTGAATATAGTCAGGTAGATTTTCAACAGTCATGGCCATACTGAATTTTAATTGAAAATTTTCAAATTAAGAGTTATTTCACTCAGATCATTGTGAAGTATTAAATACATCTGTACAGCAACCATAGCATCATCAAAGAGCTATCATGGGTGAAATTACTTCTACAGTTAGCTAAAGCTACCTTTTCATTATTTGTTAAAAGTGTACTGTACAATCAGCTTCATTGTCTAAAAGAATATACTAACCATAATTTCATCTTCACTGATAATACGGTATATCATCATTTTAAATATTATTTGGCCAAGCTATAAATGCAGTTGTAGCTGTAGATAACAGTGACCTGAATGATTGCTAAGTACTATTCATAGGTGTTACCTTGAAACTTAGTTTTCCTGAAAATGCGTCAGGGACAATCAGGTATCATTTGACTTTTGTAAAAAAAAGAACCAAAAAACCTGGCTGCATTATTAGTATTCACCTCATCCTCTTTTTAAAATTAATTGATCTTCCTAAATTTTAAAATAATACATGCCTTTTCTGGAAAATTTTAAGACTAAAAAGGGTAATTACTCATAATTCCATCATCAGAGAAAATTATCACATTGGCACTCTTTACTAATCCTTTTTCAATAATTACATATCCTAAAATTTTGCATTCCTTAGCCCTTTGCTTCTAAAGCACTTCTAATAGTTTGGCTTTTTAAAATAGTTTTAAGTTGGAGAAGGAGAAGTGGAAGCAGCTGCAAGTGCAACGGCAGGATGAACGCAGATGCAGACCCCGTGGTCAATCTCTCCGCTGCGCGGACCGCCATCGGCTCCTTCAATGGTTCCTTATCTTCTGTTCCTGTCCATAATCTAGCCGGAGCTGTCATCGTAGAAGTCCTGAAGAGGGCCAGTGTGGCTCCAGCTGATGTGTCAGAGGTCATATTTGGACATATTTTAACAGCAGGTTGTGGGCAGAATCCGATACAACAGGCCAGTGTAATGGCTGGAATCCCCTACAGTGTTCCAGCATGGAGCTGCCAGATGATCTGTGGGTCAGGCCTGAAAGCCGTGTGCCTGGCGGCCCAATCAGTGGGGACAGGAGAGTCCAACATTGTGGTTGCAGGAGGCATGGAAAACATGAGGAAGTCTCCTCACATGGTCCACTTGAGAGCAGGAATAAGGATGGGCGAGACTCCTCAATAGCATACTCTGTGATGGGCTCACAGATGCATTTCACAACTATCACATGGGCGTTACAGCTGAAAACATAGCCAAAAAATGGAAAGTCAGTCGGGAGGAACAAGATAAAGTCGCGGTCATGTCCCAGAACAGGACAGAGCATGCTCAGAAAGCTGGCCATTTTGACAAGGAGATTGTACCCGTGTCGGTACCTTCTCAAAAAGGTGTTACTGAAGTTAAGACTGATGAGTTTCCTCGACATGGGAGCAACTTAGAAGACATGTCCAAGCTGAAGCCTCACTTTCTTTCCAATGGGATGGGAACAGTCACTGCAGCTAATGCTTCAGGCATGAATGATGGTGCTGCTGCTGCTGTGGTCATGATGAAGAAGTCAGAAGCTCTTCATTGTGGGCTGAACCCTTTAGCACAGATTGTGTCCTGGTCACAAGCAGGCGTGGATCCTTCCATTATGGGAACAGGACCAATTCCAGCAATAAAGCAAGCTGTTGCAAAAGCAGGTTGGTCACTACAGGATATTGATTATTTGAAATAAACGAAGCCTGTGCAGTCCTCTCTGTTGCAATAGCTAAAGAACTGGGATTAAGCCCAGACAAGATCAACATCCAAGGCAGGGCCATAGCCTTGGGCCATCCCCTGGGAGCATCTGGCTGTCAGATCCTGGTGACCCTGCTCCACACCATGGAGAGAACTGGAGGAACCCGTGGTGTTGCTGCCCTGTGCATAGGGGGTGGGATGGGAATAGCAATGTGTGTTCAGAGAGGATAAAATTATTCTGTTAATTAACCACAAGCTAATCCTGCACGTTACTTTTTGCTAAACTTTATATAACTGAGCTGGAGAACATCCACTACTTTCACAGCAGGCTTTGTGATAACTTTAATGTGCATCTCACATTGTTATAAATAAAAGGACATCAGTCATCAAGGGGAAAAAAAGTTTTTAAGTTTTCATAATGCTTTAAAAACTAGATTTTTAATTGCTCTATATCAATGGTTATAGGGAGTTCTGATGGCCTGGTGGTAAGAAGTGATGCTGCAATCCATAAGGAATATGGTTTGAATCCACCATCTGCTCCACAGGAGAAGGATGAGCAGAATCCTCCCATGCAATTAACTGAAAACCCACTGGAGAGTCAGCTATGGGTCTGTTCTAAGTCAATGACACACAACAACATACCTATCAGTGGTTATCAAACTTCTGGAAATTTTTTAGACCACGGCCATGTTCATTTGTTTACATACTGTTTGTGGTGGCTTTTTCACTGTGACAACAGAATTACACAATAAAACTTGTAAAAGTTGGAACTTGTCAGCAGAAAACCTATTGGAGAAGAACAATTAAAGTCGTTTTCTATTAAAACTATCAATTGAGAGGAGGTACGACTCTATAAGGCAAAAAACTCAAAAACCCTGGGGGAAAAAAGCAGTCCTGTTAACTTCTGAATCTCACAGATTTCACTTTATTTAACAGACTTTATAGCCCACAAACATAACTGATCTGGCACTTTAAGAAATGGTTTGTCAACCCGTCTCTGTATTATTTTTTACATTGGTGTTAGTTGTCATCCAGTGAGCTCTAACTAAACATCTTATGTATCAAACAATAAAGCATTGACTCCATTTCACACCCTCACAATAGCCATTAGGATGTTTGAGTCTATTGTTGCAGCCACTGTGTTTTTTGAGTGGCTTCCAACTTCAGGAATCATTCCAACAGTCTATCAAACTATATTCTGTTGTGATTCATAAGTTTTTCATTGCCTAATTTTCAGAAGATTTCCAGACTTTTTTACTAATCTTAATTTGAAAGCTCTACTAAAACTATTCACGAGGAATGATGTTGTTAATATTTGAATCTTCAGTGGCCTGCTTCCAGCATTGTAGCTACACACAAGCCATCACAGTGTAACAAACTGATAGATGTGTCGAGGATTTTTTACGCAGGTACGTCATATAATTCTTACAGTCATTTTCTAATTCTTACTATTAAAACCACTGTAGTGAAACTTAGGTCCATGTCTGTAATTCTCTTTACTTGTATTCTAAGTACAATTTAATTCAAGAGGGTATTAGTTTCCTGGAACTGCCATAACAAAATACCATAAGGTGACTCGCTTATATTGGAAATACACTCTTTGACAACTCTGAAGGCTGAAAAATCTGAGATCAGTGAGTCAGAATGTTTTTTTAATAATTATATTTTATTAATTTTCATAAACATTTACAGAGTTTTTGGGTTTCCATTCATTCA